>NC_056528.1:50638633-50665977 GCF_019175285.1 Sceloporus undulatus | reverse complement strand
TAGTATATATACCCCACTCTCTTCCATGACAGCATTCTCTGAAGATGCCAGCCACAGATGCTGGCAAAACGTCAGGAATAAACTCTTCTGGAACATGTCCACTTAGCCCGAAAAGCCCACAAAAAATAGGACCACTTTGGACATTTCTGAAGTCCAAAGCAGACCCCATCTACACATTGCTTGACCTCCAGCAACTGGCAGCCAGTGGATTCCATGTTAACTGACCTCCCCAAATGAACTCAGCATCTTGGATAGCTCCTTTAAATGTCAGATTAACACCTGGTCTGGACTGCTTGCCCTACTGACCTGGGGGGGCATCATTCTCCTGCCCTGATCTGTCCCCCCAGTTGCAGCATAAATGTCTTGGGAAGAGGCACCTGAGCACATTTGGGAGCACTTCAAGGCAACCAGAAAAGGGGAGTAGTATATAACTGGTTATATACTGCAAAGGAGGGCCTTGAAATATAGACATGGAATCCAGGAAGGAATGGAAGGCTGCTGTGCCCAATGCATTTTGACTTCCTTTCCAGGATATTCCACAGAACTAAGAAGCAAATGACAAGGAATTACTTTTCCTTACCAAAGAAGGCATTCAACAGCTTCTGGACCTGGATGTTGCTACCAACAGTTCGATACACGCCTTCAGTTGCGATCCCTGAATGGTAAAGGAAGCAAATGAGGAAGAAATGATTACTCCTAGCAAACCAAAAAGCCTTGTGTTGCATGGCCAGGAAGCTCCACAGTGCCATCTGGTGCCATCCTTTCAAAACAGAAGGGGAAATATACTTCTCAAATGATACCAACCATGGGAGCTCAATGAGAGTAAAGTGTGTGATAAAAGGGGATCCAAGTTCAGAGACCACAGTATGATTTAAACCACTGATGATAATCCCACAGGTGTCCCAGTGCAACCCATAAATAATTTGGCTCTGGAACTGGCACAGTTTCAGTTTCTTGAAACCAATTCATGTCTATATTAAGTGCAAACCCCAAGAGGACTTTACTTGCATGCAAAGATTTATTGGTTACACCTGTTCAATGAAACTCCACATCTGCACAACAGCTGCACAACCAGAGAGCAGCAACTCCTGACACCAAAATCAGTAGCAGAGACTTTGCTTTGTCCACCCCTCCATCCCTTTATGTGTTCCTTGGCTGGTGGCAAGGTTTAAGATGGACAGCAAGCGACTGCCCCATGGAGTGTCATACCCCCTCTGGACATTGACCCAATATGATCCACTCTCCTCACACACCTCCAATGACAACTCTGCTATCACACCCTATTCATGAACATTTAAATAACCCCCCTTCAGTTTCCAGCAAATGCCGTGAGAAAGGACTTGCCTTTTGTCTCCACTACGTTGATGCATTTCCTGACGAATCTGAAGCCAATTTCATTCAGCTCCACTGTTGGGAGGCAGAAACAGGAAAGGAAAAATTAACCACATGCAGTTCCAAGGACAAGGAAAGATCAGAAGAGGAATGGTTAAGGGAGTTTTCCACCTCCTTGCACACTGAACCTACAACAGTTGCCTAGTGAATTCTGGCATAACTATAAAGGTAGATGTCACATCCATCTCCTGCTAAGTCCCTCCAGTGAGGATAATATGAAATTGGGGGATGCAGAAGAGATGGCACCCCAATCTCAGATGTGGCACCGCAGTGGCAGCATGCCCTTCCTTTGGGGAGGCTGACTGGCCCCAACCTTGCTTTCTTTCTAGCGCCAGGTCAAAACATGGCTTTGTATTAAACTCTTTGGGGACTAAGGTAGTTCGTGTCACCACTCCGTCTTTTCTTCTCCAAGTAAACATAACCAGCTCCCTAAGTCATTCTTTGTAAGGCCTGGTTTCCAGAACTTTGGCCATCTTGGTCACCCTTTTGTGGATGTGTTTGGACCGAAAGCTACCAATGAATATTGGAAGACAGCTGGGATAGTAAATACATACATACACAGGTGGGGAATGTGCGTGTGCAATGAATGATGTTCCTGCTGACTAACTGAAAGGAAAGAAAAATTGTGAACCGTTGCAATATCTGCTATGGCCAAGAGAGAGCAGGAGCGGACCACTCTTTATCACAACACGCAAGAAGGATCCATTACAACAGACAGAAAATGTGACTTACTTTCTTCTTGCTTTGTGATGGGACTGTGGTAGATCTAGATAAAAAATGGAAGGGGCAGAACAAATGGTCAGTTATAAAAATACGACAAGTGGAAAAGACTTTTTAAAAGACCCAAATATCTATCACAGGGGAACATAAACTCGCCAAAGCTTCTCACACATACGCCCCAAAAGTATCTTTTTTAAACAAAACTACCCATCACTTCAAGGCAGGGAAGCCTTGGGATTGGACTGCTTTGACCCCAGTCTCCTCATACTCAGAAGCCATTAAACTATCTCTGAAATGAGGATATTGATTCTAGTCCAAGATATTTTCCACCAGCCTTGTAAGTCATGTGTAACTTAGGAACCCAAATAACTCAAAAGGATTTAAAAGAAAATCAAGGCAAACTAAACTTGCAGGTTCCTCTCTCCCTCAGTATTTTGGGCTGTAGTACAGAACCAATGTACAAAGACTATACTGTTGGACTATGACTCTGGAGACCAAGGTTCAAATCCCTGCTCAGCCATAATTCCTTGGCCGAAATTTCACCAAGAAAATCTTAGGAGAGGGTCACCATAAGTCAGCGTCGAAAGCACATCACAGCAACAAATGGATAGCCTTAAGCTTTGGCGTCTGATCACACAGCAAGTGGCGTTGGGCAACATGAAACAAACCTAGGAATAATTGCCACTTAACAGCATTTCTTACATGTGGGATTTAGGATACAAAACTTGCACAGAATCAGTTCTTTGCCACGTAGGAGTAACACATCCTTCAAAGGCCACCACAACATGCTGCAAATCAGTTGAAGCCACTAAGACTAGAAGTGTTCCATTAATGCATAAGCAAAGAAGTAAATGTTCAGCATTCTGCAGTTGAGGAAGCATAAGGCTTTGTTGCTGTGTGCCTTCATGTCGTTTCCAACTTATGGCGACCCTAAAGCGGACTCTATCATGGGGTTTTCTTGGCGAGATTTGTTCAGAGGAGGTTTGCCTTCCTCCGAAGCTGAGAGAATGTGACTTGCTCATGGCCATCCAGTGGGTTTTCATGGCAGAGCAGGGATTTGAACCCTGGTCTCCGGAGTTGTAGTCCAATGCTCAAACCATTACTCCAGGCTGGCTCTTTTAAGCTTAAGGCAGAAGAACACCAAATGAGATCCTATCTTCAAGTTGCCTTGAGTCCCTATACTGGGAGGAAAGTGAGATATAAATAAATAGTAGTAGTAGTAGTAGCATTCAAGCATCAGCCACATTGCCAGTCTTCCTCACTAGCATAAAATTAGATGTCTATGCAGAGTAACTCCGACTAAAGCAAAATCCCCTTCTTTAAGACCAAGCAGCTTTCTTGTCCCCTTCCATCTTGTTTACTATTCCTCTACAAACTCTTCCTTTGCTCTCCTTCCCAGAGGCTTCAGATGCTACTACGCCCTTCCTTTCCGATGTTATTCTAGCATGCGAAGCTCTGGGCTTAAGCCCAAGCAAATATATTTTTTTTCCACCAAGGCTTTAATTGTACTTTGAGAGCCATAATAAATCTCTCTTGGACTTTTGCGCTTATCTTGCGCATGATACATTCTGGGAAAGAAGCGCTGGGATCGGACCTCAAGGAAGGAAATCAATTAGGCAAGGATGGCTGCGGAGCGAAATCAGAGGCGATGTGCGTAAACAGAAACAGAGCGGCTGGAGAAAGAGGAGATACAATGGAAGGGAAAGAGGGGGTGCAAAGACTGGGGAGTTGGGACTCTGTTGTTGTTGTGGGACTGCATGTGTTGTGTGCCTTCAAGTCGTTTCCAACTTAGGTGACCCTAAGTCCAACTGATCATGGGGTTTTCTTGGCAAGATTTGTTCAGAGGAGGTCCAAGAATCTGAGATCTGGCATAGATGTGTGATTTGGGGAGATGTAGGCCCACAACAGTGCCTTGCCATAAAACCCATTGGGTGACCTTGCGCAAGTCACACTCTCTCAGCCTCAGAGGATGGCAATGGCAAACCCTCCTCTGAAGAAACCTGCCAAGAAAACCCATGACAAGTTCACCTGAGGGTCAGAAATGACTCGAAGGCACACAATATCACACACAACTGATGCACCCCTCCGGCCTCTGACAATTGTGAACCCAGGCCTACAGGTCCTTGAAATCTGCATTTTAGGAATACATACCGGCTCCTTCCCATCCATGGCCTCCATCCAGAGCCGCCGGTTTGCTTCGGACGGAGCCTGCAAAGTGATGGGCCCAGGCCTGCAAGAAATCCCATGAGAGCAAAAACAGAGGAAACTTGGTTGCAACAAGGGGAAACTGAATCTAGAATAATTGTTTCTTCCAATACTAAAAATAAAACATCCGAATGGCAACACTCTTAGCATCTCCCATTGGGAATATTACCTCTGCTGCTTCTAATGTAGTTTCATTAATAGGGGAAACGTGCAGAAACTGAAGATAAGCAAAATGCACCAACTGTGTGGGATGGCAGACCACCAAGTGAATTTTCACATTTTACTACACTGCAACTGGTGTAGCAATTGGGGACACACATGGACCATAAGGTACTTTTTAGAGCCCCCAGTATCCCACTCAGATTTCCTAGACCTGTGATGGTGAACCTTTTAGAGACCGAGTGCCCAACCTGCAACTTAAAACCCACTCATTTATTGCAAAGTGCCATGTCCCTCTGGCTTTCTAGTAACAAACTCTGGCAAACTCTGTGCTGGGGCGATGGCACATGTGCCCACAGAGAGGGCTCTGAGTGCCACCTCTGGCACACGTGCCATACGTTTGCCATCACTGTCCTAGACCAAATCCAGGCCGGTCAATCCAAGAGCCAATGAAGCCACCATGTTATTTTCATGGGTTCAATACCTACTAATTAATAATAATAATAATTTGTTTTATTTATATACCGCTATTCCAAAGATCATAGCGGTGAACAGCAAGTAAGCTAATTAGCAAGTAAGCTAATTTGCCCCCAACAGTCTGGGTACTCATTTTAGCGACCTCGGAAGGATGCAAGCCTGAGTCAAGCTTGGGCCTTTTGCTGGTCTTGAACTCGCAACCTTGTGGTTTCGAGTGAATGGCTGCAGTACAGGCATTTAACCACTGCGCCACCAGGGCTCCTCCTCCCTAAACTGCAAGTTGCGGGTTCAATACCAGCCAAGGGCTCAAGCTCAACTCAGGCTTGCATCCTTCCGAGTTCATTAAAATAAGTACCCAGCTTGTTGGGGGAAATTAGTTTACACATTGTAAACTGCTTAGGGGGTGCTTAAGTGCACTGATAAGTGGTATAGAAATGTACTCGCTATTGCAATCGCTACTAAAGTGGCCCAGTGTTGCTGCTCACCTTTCAAATGTCTCGATGTCGAAGCAAAACCTTTTGTCTATAGAGTCGGTCTTCCTCCTCACACAGGACTTGAGCATCAAATGTAAGGTCCCCTAAGAAGAGCAACAACATTTGAAAACACAAGCAGGCAAAGCACACTCAATGTGACATTTGTAAAGCAGTTGGGATCAAACCAAACCCGTCCGTCAGCAGAAGTGCGGAAATGCTGGGGACGTTTGATCTCAGCGGCAGCCTTGCAAACTCAGATGAAGATACAAGGAGGTCCCTTGAGCCTCTTGCTTGGGAAGAAGCCACTAAATAGGTTTTCTGGGAGGACAATGAGCCTTGGGGGTGAGGGATGTCGCTTGGGGGAAGTAACAAATGCCTCCCTTAGCAACAACCATAGAAAGACACATGCTTACATCTACATACATCACTAAGAGGATTCCAGCCATTGCATGTGTGTTTCACCTGGCCCACGCTCCAGTCATGCTCCTGCCATGCTTAACTGTTGCCAAGTTTTTGCTGTGTTTGAACATGTGTGTCTAAATGTGGGAGGATAGGCTATGTTAGCCTTAATGGTGAGACTGGGTATCTGGCATGGCCTGGGATAATGGGCAGATGTGTGGGGAAGGAGTATCAATTGCCAATGGCCAAGGTTGCTCTTGTGGGAACGCATAGCTTGGTATGGGGAGAAAATACGGAGGGGCCAGAACTTAGGAAAGAATATGTTTTGAACTGCTGACAAATGGGGCAAAGGCTTTTTTTAAACAGGTGAATTGTTTGTATTCTAAGTATACTGGTGCCAGGAAAATTCCTCAGTCCCAACAACAACGCTTTACCAAGATTTACTCAGATTGCTGAAAAGTCCTTTTCTGAATCTAATGGAGGCTTAGTTATGTTTCTCAGGTGGAGTTAGCCTGTACATGACATGCTCCCAAAGAAATCCCACTTACTTGCTTGGCCCCCGGTTTCTGCTCCATAGGGGTCATCCTTAGCATCTTTGCCTCCTTCTCATACTGGCAATAGTACTTGACCCATGAGATGCCCAGGGCCCCTGTAGCAAGCGAAGAATTGGACATGTTTAACAGAGGTTGCATGCATGTTCACCCAGCTATATTTGTTCAGGACATTTGGTGTAAAAAAAAAGCATACAATAGGATCTGTTGTGGAAGTATCCCATTAAAACACAACGCAACACACTGCTTGGCAGTCACTTACATTTCTCTTGGGAATACAGATATCCCTCTATGGTCGGCCTCCCAGGAAGCTTGCAGGTGAGGGGCGCTTCTTTCATCCGTTTCTTGAGGTCTTCCAACTCTTCCCGCGTACTAATGAAATGGTTCCTTGTCTGTTGAATGGGAGAAAGACTGAGTTTGTATCTGAACATACACATCCTGCAGAACAAAAAGTTCTGGAGTCATCGGATCAGCTGTTATATACTCTTCGACCCAAGAGCCACCTGGCTGGACCAGAGCAAGATGTCCATCTTGCGTTCTTCTCCGCTGGGAAGCTTGGAAAGGAGATAACAGTAGCATCCAAGAGACAGACTGCTCCTGATGAAGAAGGAGGTCCATGGGGCATTAGAAAAATCCTAAGGCTAGATCAGATGGAAAGGTTATCTAGTCTGGTGTTCTGCTCTCAAGGGGACCACCAGGTGCCTTTGTGGGCAGCCTATGAGTCCAGTGCATCTCCCACCTCAGTCCCCAAAAACTGGGACACAGTCCTTTGATACTGGAGATAATGCTTGGCTATCTTGACTAGAAGCCACTATTATTATTATTATTATTATTATTATTATTATTATGGCTCCATCTTCCTACAGGAAATTATGCAATCCCCTTTTAAAGCCCTACAAATTGGCAACTAATATCTCTTGTGTTAGTGAGTCCTACAATTTAACTATGATTCATGTGAAG
This sequence comes from Sceloporus undulatus, assembly GCF_019175285.1. Lineage (NCBI taxonomy): Eukaryota > Metazoa > Chordata > Lepidosauria > Squamata > Phrynosomatidae > Sceloporus > Sceloporus undulatus. Next base: position 50,658,641 of record NC_056528.1, on the reverse strand, counting down.
AAGGACTTCTTCTTATCTGAACTGATTCACTCATCTTCAGCGATGACCCTGGGTTCTTGTATTATGAAAGAAGCCCAAAACTATCCTCCTATCTACTTTCTCCTTCCTTCCTTCCTTCAACTCTCTTTTTACATAGACTGGAAGCCATCCTGTGCTTCTGTATGGAGTATAAATCAATTGCAGCAACAACAGACCCATTTCAGAAGCACTTCTAGAGAGGAAGTTAAAAAGGTTCAAGCTAACTCACATTTTGCAAACTGAGCTGAAGCTGTTGCTTATATGGAAGAAAGTCCTGCGTCAACTCAACTGTCAAGTTGTTGTAGGTGAAGAGGCTGTGAAGAAAAGCCAACACCTGCGGAGGAAACGGAGGACAGGTGACTTGGAGAGCTACTGCAAGCATAGAGCATCTTGCCAAACCTGTGCCAAATCCAAGGGCAAGAAATGCAATCGGAGAACTGCCAAATACGGTTGAAAGGGTTGCAGCTGAATAAGAAGAAAACAAAAATAATATCCACAACTGATTTACATCACTTTAAAATAGAGGAAGAGAAGCCATAATCCAATTTGACATGAGTTTTGCATCTTCTCTGTACCACTGAGAGGACGCGAACCTGCATGCAATAGTTTAGGAACTTTCCATACTTGGGCTCAGTCACATTAATCAAAATGGAGACGACTTGGAAGGGTGACTATGAGGGAACCAGATAAGATCCTCAAATGTAAAGGTATCTCATTGAATGCTAAAGTCAAGATTATGTATTCTGATTTCTAGGTCTGGATGTGAAATGGCTCACAAGCTAGCATTTGTCATTTTGTACTTTATGGTCAAAATGGACACGCAGAGTTGCTAAGAAAGCGACAAAAGGTTATCATAATATTACTGATGTGGACCAGATTAATCTTGGAAAACTCATGCAAAACACTGGGGACTTTTCTTTTTAGTGCAGAAAAGGTGTGGAATGGAACGTTTTATGAAGTGTGAAGATGATCCGTGCAATTAATGGTTGGAAGACGAGTCATTAGTTAGTTAACCGTTTCAAGCAAAAGATGCAGGAGATGCTGCCATTCTCACAGACAAATGCAGCATAAGCAATGTTAATTTGTCAGGTTGGTTTGTGCCGTCAGGATGGGAGAAATCATGTCGTTTCCTCATTACCTAGACTTGGTTTTTTCTTTCAATTTGAATGGTGTAACATAGTTACTTGGTGTAACTATGTCCTTGTTTATGGTGTTTTGTTTCTCCGGCTTCATTATATCATCAGGGATTGCTCCATTGCAAGGAGCCATCACTCAGTCCCAGGTTTTAGCCCTCAAAACTCAGCACTTGAGTCGACCCGCAAACCCTACCTTTCTTACACATCTCTCAATTTTCTGTAGTGTTTTCCTACCAACACCTCCAGATCCAAATGCAATGGGATTATGGGGGAGAAGAGGAACGGCAGAGGAAGGAATGGCCATGCTTACCGGCTCCACGATACTGAACTTCTTGCTTTCCTGCACTTCTTGGATCTGATACACATATTCCAGGGAGGATTCAAAGAAGTTGTGCTGCTCTTTGTCCACCTGCAAGTCAGCCTGGGAGAAAAGGTTTACAATAAAAGATGTCACGGGACACGCTCACGCCACAGTTATGGAAGCCATAATCCAATTCGACAGGAGTTTTGCATCTTCTCTGTACCACCGAGAGGACGCTGGGCTTCTCAGTCTTTACCGATGGAGGACCCCAGGACCTACCTCTTGCAACTGGGATTCTTTTTTCTTGGAGGATAAATTCAGATGGCGGTCCAACATGGAGTAAAACCTCTCTCCGTCCTTCTCGAACTTCTTCTTGCGTTCCTAGAAAGGGAGAATTTGCATGGTAATTCATTCTGTGGCTGTTACCGTTTTCAAAAGGAGAGCTGCCCAGAAAGGAACAAGAGTACAAAGACGCAAAGCCAAGCCAAGAAGAAGGCCAGGCGCTCTTTGCTCAAGGGACTCACATCACTCTATGCATAAAATAAAGCCCAAAACCAAGCTCTTCTTCAGGGATTTTCCCACTTCTTTGTGCACTTATTCATCCTCCACAGAAATCAGAAAAGTCATGTTTTAGTCTCTCTTTGGGTGACCAAGATCCTTCGCCAAATTGGTGCCCAGCTTCAGTGCAAGGTTTGCCAAATCTCACAGTCTGACCCTTTTCTCTGGTCTACAGTGCGTGGGGAGGAATCTCAGGACAAGAGCATCACCTTGAAAAGTATCTATACACACACAAACACATCCTCATTTGTTAGTTGCTGTTATCTGCCTTCAAATGGTTTCTGACTTGTGGCAGACTCCAAGGTGAACTTATCACAGGACTATCTAGGCAAGATTTATTATTCAGAGGAGGTTTTGCAGAGAGTAGGTCACCCAGGAAGTTTCTGGGGCTGAACAGGGATTCAAACCTGTCCAGTGCTCTAACTACTGCACCACACTGGCTCTTTGTTAGGCCTTTGGTTTTTGTTATTCCTTTGAACAGCATACTCTCTGCCACTATGGCTGATGCTTAAGGTCTTGCGCTTAATGACTCCACCAAAAGCATCCTTTTGTGACATTACCAAGGTCTGTGACACCACAAGATACCATCCCAAGGTCCTCAAAATCTCAAGTCCTGGGTCAACCTCCAAGTTCTCCAGACCGCAACCCAAAGCTCAATACCAAGGTTAGAAATCATGCTGCCTTCAAAATGTTGTTGGACTGCAAGTCCTAGCATCCTTGGTGAAGGATGATAAGTGGTAGAGTCCAACAACAAGCGAAGCGCCACATGATTCCCATCCCTGCTCTGTGCAACGCATTGCCCTGCTCCCCTCCAAATTTTATTAAAGTACTTGCTAATGGGGAATTTATGCTGGAGACAGACAAAATTGAAGGTTTAGGTAGAAGTGCATGTGAAATGCAGAGCCATACAATGGAAAGGTTTATAAATTAGCCATTTGCACACTGCAAAGCAACAGCCACACCGCCCTTGCAAACACAAAACGCCAAGCATGCCCAGCAAGCACCAGCCAGACAAAAAACAGGAAGCAAGTTGTTTCCCAAATCAAGTGGAGCTGAAGTGGAACTAGCTTCCCTCAGCAACGAGAAAACTGAAGCGCTGGCACCAAAGAACCATCCTAAGCAAAACAAAGCCTTAGAAACGGAGCCTGGTGCCAAACCACAATCGGAAACCACAAAAGGGAAGGAGGGCACACATGCAGGAAAGACTACATCGCTGTGTGTGTATTTATATTTACATACAGACGTGTGTGCCCTAACCAGAAATGCAAGTCAGCAGTGTGATGCTGCAGCAAAAACGGTTGATGCCATTTTTGCCTGCATTTTATAGAATCATAGTGTTGGAAGAGACTCAAGGGCCACCATCCAGTCCAACCCCTTGCCATGCAGGAACTCACAATCAAAGCATTTGATAGAAAATGTATAGAACCACCTATGGTTCTAAAGTCATGGGAAGGAATGACTTATATTTGTCATTATTCCTCATTGGGACGACTATATCCAATTCTGGGTGTAGTGTTTAAAGAAGGATGTAGGCAAGCTGGACCAGATTCAGAAGGTGGCAATGAAAATGGTCAATGGAACAAGTGTACCTTTTTTTAGCTTGTTGTAAGCCAGCGTGGGACCCAGCAAATTCATTGATTACTTATTGACTGATTGATTTGCAAGGGTCCATAAGGGGATTGGCAAAGCGACCAAGGCACTGATGCACAATAGCCCTGAGGTGCATTGATCCTGTTGTGGATCAAGATACAGGCTTGGAAGTGCCAATGCACATCATTACAACCCAATGCACCATGGGACACACTTGCCAGCATTATAAATATTTGCAATCCACTAACAGTCCTTCTTAATGCCCCCACTACTTAGCTTTCTTGTTGTGTTGTTGTATGCCTTCAAGTCATTTCCAATTTATGGAGACCCTGATACCTATCATGGGGTTTTCTTAGCAAGTTTCTTCAAAGAAGGTTTGCAATTGCCTCCTTTTGAGGCTGAGTGGATGCAACTTGCCCAGTATCACCCAGTGGGTTTACATGGCAGATCCAGGATTCGAACCCTGGACTCCTAGTATCTAACACTCAAACCACTACAGCTAAGTATACATAAAGTTAAATAACATAAACAGAGGATTCTGGCCAGACAACAACAACCACAACAACAACAACAACAACAACAACAATAATAATATGTGCTTGAAAGCTGCCTGGCTCTCACTTAGCAGACTCCACCCCGATATTTCATGTTCTGTATCTGCAGAGTGTTCTCTCTCTTATTGGTGAAGCATTTAAACCCACAACACTCCCACACACAACACTACATTGTCAAGCAGCCCTGGGACGGTTGACATCTTCCTTGGCTGTTGCAAAGCAGGCATCTGTGCCGACTGGAGCATTAATTGCTTTGGTGGCCAAGAGCCTCCAGCAAACGTATAACTGCAACAGGGAGGGAAAAGGGGGGGGATACAAAGCATGGGATGCCATCTGCTCCGCTAAATTGCCATGCGCTGGTGGGCCTCTTTCTAAGAAATTAAAGAGCTTACTAGGAAAAAAAAAGGTGGAAGGGAGAGGCAAGAGAAGGAAGCTGTCTCCTGTTCAGGGCTTGAAAAGGCTTTTGGAGCAGCTGTGGCTGCAGCGCATTGGCAACCCAGAACATGCCAAATGGATTTTATTCAGGCTTAATCCACAAACCAAACACAGTGCAAGGTTTTGGACTGGAGCCACCCGAGAGCCACTGGAAACCAATGGGAAAGAACCCATCCGCCCCGCAAAAAAAGTCTCCTTTTTAAGTGGTTTGTAAACTGACTTTGGGCGCTGAGGAGTAAATGTAAAGTATTCCGTCCCAAAGACATGTGCCAACATGTATTAACACCAAAGCCAAATTTATGCTGCCTTCATCTGGTATTTGTTTCATTTTGACAGGGCTGGGATCAGCGCATGGGGCTGAGCAAATCCGAAAAACAGAGGAGAAACGGAGGGAGAAAGTATGCGCCAACGGGATCTCGGCTTCTGTGTTGTTTTGGCTTGGCCCTATTAAAGGCATTGCCTGGCTGCACATATACAAACATGTCATTATGCAACCTTGTCCTCCAGATGTTGTTGCTGTTGTTATATTTATTTGCATCCTGCGTTACCTTCCAAGATTGTGACTCAAAGCGGCTCACAATTTCAAAGAACAATATGATCAGAAACATACAAAAAGTGAATGTCGACATAGAATGAAAACTATCTGCAGCATTAAAGCAGTCCATGCCTCAAGTGAAAAGAATAAAATGCAATTAAAAAGATAAACTTCAGTTAAAACAATTCATAAGAAGACATTAAAAGGTTAAAGAAGGGCCTTTCCTGATGATTTCGGAGCTTGGGACGGATCATACAGGGAGATACGGTCTGCCAAATGGACCTGGATCACAGAGATCTTTAGGTTGGACTCCAACTTCTCCCAGCCTCTGCTAGCATGGCCAATGGCCAGGAATGATAGGTGTTAGAGTGCAACAAGATCTGGGGGACAATGTGAATCCCCGATGGTAGAATTCAGAGTTAGTCTGGAAAGTCAGTCTTACAGCACCTTTGAGACTAACTAAAATAGAGAAGTTGGTAGCATGAGCTTTGGTAGACGTAAGCCTATGAAGCAGGCTTAAGGCTACAAAGCCTGCAAAGTAGGCTCAAGTCTACCAAAGCTCATGTTACCAATTTCTCTCTCAAAGGTGCTGCAAGATCTCTTTGCAGACTGGTTTTCCAGGCTAACACAACTATAGCTTTGAATTTGACCATCAGGGATTCATATAATCCTCCAGATCTTGTTGCACTCTGACTTCCATCATTCCTGGCCATTGGCCATGCTAACAGGGGCTGGGAGGAATTGGAGTCCAACCTATAAAGCCCTTTATGGCTCAAGCTCATGCTACCAACATCTATCTTTCCATCAGACTCAAAGGTGCTGCAAAATCTCTTTGCATAACGATGCCAGAAGCATTGACCAGTTTGCTTGCAGTAACCAGCAGACGCCCTTTCACTTGCTCGCTTCCCAAAGAGACCCACTTGCTAGAGCTTAAATTGCAAGGATGAAGAGAACAAGCCACCAAACAAGAGGGTTAGCTCTTTGAACGCTCCCCGTCTTAAGATCTTGTCTTAATCAAAACCCCAAGGCAAGCCTGAGAAGACAAGAGGAGCAGTTTAGTTTAGGAGTCCCATTGGCAACCAAAACTCAGATAAAGCTCTTCCCCTCCAGCATTTCCTGGCGCATCCTCTGCTTTGGAGGAAGTCTGGCACTTGGAAAGTGTGCCTCCCTAGAAAGTGGCACCGATCCAAGGCTGGGTCTGAAAGACTGGAAAGTCAATCTGGAAAAGGGGAGGGAGGCTGGGATAGATGCAGAGGAGGCCTCCTTTCACTGATCCAAAAGTAATTGAAACAGCGAAAGTAATTGGAGGAGGAGGACTAGAATGAGAAGAGAAAAAGGAAAAGGAGGAATAAAGGTAGTGAAGAAGAGGAAGAGGAGGAGGAGGAGGAGGAAAGGAATGAAAAGAGGAAGAGGAAAAGGAGGAGGAAAGGAATGAGAAGGAGAAAAGGAACAAGGAGAGATGGTGGATGAGGAGAAGCAGAAGAAGAGGAGGAGGAGGAGGAGGAGGAGGAGGAGGGGGGGGAAGGAATTAGAAGAGGAGGAGGAAGTGGAGAAGTAATAAGAAAAGGAGGAGAAGGAGGAAAAAGGAAAGTAAGTGTAGCAGGAGGAGGAGATGGAGGAGGAGGAAGAGAGAGAACTAAGTCCCTGTTAGTTAGTCCTCCTCTGTAACCAGCCCAGACCCCCTTCCTTTCCACTCCATGGGAGGCCCTGAATTACATGGAGTCTGCCCTCCCTGCTGCTTAAATGATATGCATTTTGCAGATTAATGGGAAAGGCAAAAGCAACCCTGCAAAGGAAAACATTTGCACGCAAGGTGGAGCCTGGAGGCTTGTTTTCTGCCTTTAAAAAGAGCCAAGAGCATCTCCAAACCCAGGCGGAGGAACAAATAGGCCAGAGCACAACATTTGCTTTCTACCTTTCCCGTTTTGTTTTGCATCATGGCCTGCATTTTGAAAAAGGGAATGGCCCGGGTGTCGCAGGAGAGGAGGGCCAGAGGGCGGGCGTCTGCCTTGCGGTCTTGCTTAAATGTCAAGGGCTCCAGATGCGCTGGGACGGATCCAAGCCCAAGCCTTCCTTCTCCAAGAGGTCTCCATTTCAAAACTGGTTCACAGCCAGGAGCTTTGGAAATGCCTCATGACTCATGCAGAACCTTGACTTTTTGATACCAGCCGAGGGAGAGAACAAAACTTCCCCGCTTATCCGAAGGAGTGCTTCTCAGCTTGCAAAAATATACTATTTGTATTTATTGCAAACCTTTGAATGGTTCATTTAAATTAATTTTCCATTTATTGTGAAAGGTGCCATCTGCACCAGTTGCATATCATGTGGGCTCCATCTAGAGATGACACAAACCATGGTTTAGTGATCTAACTGTGATTTAATAGTGGTTTGTCCCACGCGCTGAAACAAACCACTGCGATCTTTTAATTATTTTCACTATAAAGACCAGCAGAAATGCTATGCCTTGCTTTCCAAAACCCTCAACATATAAGAGAAGAGGACAGTGTGATACAATACAATATGTTGGAAACAACCTGAAAGACACGCAATGAGAACAACGTATAACAGAAACTTTCTTTTTTTAAGTGCACATAAAGGGGGAAAACTTACTTTGGTGAATCCAATTTGCTCCTTGCGGAAGTTTTCCAGTGGCTTGATCAATAGGTCGCTCGCATTTTGCACCTAAGGGGAAAAGTTGCAAAAAAACATTTAGCAAGGAGTAATTAAGTTCTGGAATAATACATTAATAAACTTGGATGCAGCTTTTCAGATCTGAACAGTGAACTCTCCAGTGGCGCACCAAAATCACTTTTAATCAACTCATGTTTTTCAGACTGGGAATGCATGAAGTTGGAAGAGTCAACAGGATTAGGGCTTCCAGAATGAAAACAGGAGACCACACAATGGAGCCGGTCTGAGGACATTTAAGGTAACATCTGCGTCCCCAATTTTTGGACCAACCGTCCATCCAAAGGGTGGCATTTGCTGTTAGGACAAGAGGAGTTCCCTCAATTACTGGCCAAGCTCTGCTCAGGAGGGAGAAATGGCCTGGTTGACAACCACAACTTTTGTGCTACTTGTATGTATATGTGAATTCCTTGCCCTCTGTTCCTCCAGCACAATCACAAGGACAAGACTGTGGTTAGTGCTTCAAACCATGATGAACAACCCTGGCTTGCTCCACTAAACCACCCAAGTGAGAGCATTGAAGGAGACTTGGCAACAAGCCTGATGATCTGGACATATGGTGCTAGGTCTGCAAAGGGGGGAACATCCAACGTAAGTAAATACTCAATGCTTCATGCTGAGGCAGACCCTTGAAGGGTCCACCTAGCCCAGTACGGCCATCTCTGACTGGCAGGAGTGGATGTCCAGGGCTTCTCCTCCACAAGAGGAAATGAACCTGGGACCTTATACTGTGCCAGGCCCTTGAAGCTCCATCTAGATCAGCAGTGCCACTCCTGACCAGTAGCCATGGCTCTCTGGACAGGTTTTGGACAAATTTCTTTCCTAGCCCTAACCCATGATGGTCTTCTACCCAAGTATAAGCCAGGTCCATGCTGGCTAGCTTTGAAGCAAGGCAGGATTGGGGGTATTCAGTCTGCTGGGTGTAGTAACCATCCAGGACTTTCTCTCAAGGTGAGCATACTAACTTGGACCATACAGCAGACAACTGGTTCACAGCCAGAAGCTTTGGAAATGCTGCATGTAGCAACATCTTTATGAGCCCAATGGAGTTGTCAGGTGTTCTGAAGAGGCCCTTCTCTCTGTCCGAAAACCTTCCTAGGCTCCTTTGGTGAGAACAAGGACCTTCTTGGTGGGGTCCTTGGTGGCTTCTCCCAGGCCTTTTAACCCTTTTCTCAGGGAGGACAGGATGGCTCCTTCCTTGCTCTCCTTCCATCAACAAGTCTTATGCTGTTAGGCTTTTGGAAAGTCATAGAAATTGGCTTTTAACAGCATGCTGTGCTATTTTATAATAGGTGCACATTTTAAGTTGTCTTTTAAATAGTGTCTATGTTTATATGTCTACTCAAGTTTTTGTGTAGTTTTAACTTGTATTGCTTTCAATGTGTTGTAAGCCACCTTGAGTCCCATTATTGGGGAAAGGGGCAGGACATAAATGAATAAAATCATCATCATCATCATCCTCAGAGATCGGCAAGGCAGGAGGAAGACCCAGCATCCCAGAGGCCTGCCATGGCTCCATCTGTCCGAACAGGTTATCCTCCACATCTTGAATGTCCCAGCTGACAATATGTCCTCCAAACGAAGCCCTTGACAGCCCTGAGACCATCAAGGAAGGGAAGGGGGCTTACCATCATGGATCTCTCCAGTTCCACCTCCTGGAGCAGCTCTGCAAATTCCTTAAAGGATTCAGCTACGAAGGAGAGGAAAGAAAATTAAGACATATCAACAGTCGAAATAAAGAGTATTGGCCACACAAACTGGGAAACCCATGGCTAGTCTTCCCTCTTCTGAGGCTGAGATGGCTAGAAGGAAGGGAGGAAGCATCTGGTTCTACTGGCTCAACTTGCATCTCCAAGGCTGAAGCAACGAAAAGAAGCAGAAAACCAGGGCTGTTTTGGGACCGTGCCTGTGATCTGATTCACTTTCCCTCTGATTCACGTCAGCCGGCTCTTCTGCCCATCTCTCAAGACTTCCAATGGTGCTAAAAATTTCCAGCTCATTTCATCAGGACCAAAGGGCCTCCAATGTCACCGCAAGAGCTGTTTCCAACTTTTCAAACCATGCATGGTTTGGACAGCAGCAGCAGTGAACTCAAGAGGCAGATGAATGGCTGCAATGCATTTCCCCCCTAAAAAGGCAAATTTAGGGAAAGGTGGATCGAGTCAATCAAGGAAGCCATGGCCCTGAATCTGCAAGACCTGAGCCTGGCCATTAATAAGAGGGTGGCTTGGAGGTCTCTCATTCATAGGGCCACCGCAAGTCAAAGCCCACTTGATGCCAAAGAACGAACAAACAAGCAAAAATCCACAGAAGGTGCAACCTTTCCAAGCAATGGCAGCCCAAGCCACCAACGGCAAAGAAAGCACTTACCAATGTTAATCTCATCGTCGGTCAGAGTGTCCCCGATAAAATCAAACTGAAAGGACTGAAGGGTCTGAGCAAATTTCTGCACGGCTGAGGAATAACCTACGAAAGGCAGAAAGAGACAGAAATATTCAGCTCAATAATGGCCACTTAAGCTCTATATTTGTTCTCAATGAAGATGACACTTTGGAGATTTTAACTTTCTTTCCCCTAAAAACAAAGGAGAACTCAGCACTGAAGACTCTCTAGGCTTCTCCTCTTTCTAAATGAAAAGACTGAGAAGACCAATAAAGAGAGAATGGAGTAAATGTGAAAATGGAGAGGTTTAGATAGGGAACCCATTTTCTGATGAACTGAAAATTAATTTGAAAAGCAGTCATTGCTTAGTGTCTGCCCAGCTTCTCATGAAGCCTACCATCTCTCAATATGTACTAAAGGTATCTTAAGCAATAACCTTCTTCCTTGAAAAAATATTACTAGCCAGAATCTTCCTCACAACTGTCTTGGACTGTGATCTAAGATCAATAAAACCGAGTCCTTCGAAAATGCAACTGAAATGACAAGTTAAATCAAACTGTTTGAAATCAAGTCAGTCCCACCCAAAAGCATTACGCAACGCAGCCTCCGAGAAGCCAAACTGCAACAATTATTCACTTGCCAAGTTGGTTTTTATGAAGTGTAGACCTAAGAAGAGCAGCTGCCGTTGTCTGGTCTCTCATTAACATGGCAGACAAACGAAGGAAGAAAGGGGTCAGAATGAGTCTGTCTGGATAAACCGGGCCCTTTATCACCAAAGACATGCATTTGGAGCCTCATGACAAGCTTCAACTCTGATCAAAGTATTTCTCCCCATTGGCTCCAGAGCAAAAGATGGGATTGAAGAAAAGAAGAAAGCAAATTAGAGGCTCCCAAAATTTCCAGCAATTTAGAAAGAGAGAGTTAAGAGCTATGAAACACATTTCCCTTCAGGAAGGATGTTTCCAAAAAGACGAAGGCATGCATGGAACCAATTAGGACCAACTGCACTCCAACCCAGTTCTCTCTGTCTTTAGGAGAGGAGTGGGTCAATCCTGGTCCTTATCAAACATATCTGTAGCCCAAATCCCATAAGCTCATATACATCTTAGGTCCAGGCTATGGGATGGACCTTGTCTCCCCGCATGGGCCCACCTGGACCCTGACATTTTCAGGAGAGGCCTTTCCTTCAGCTCCATCACCTTCACAGCTATGGCTGGTGGGCTCATAATGCTTCTCAGTGGCTGCCCCTCGATCCACAATGGACATTATTCAGGTCATGTTCAGTTTATGGTGGCCCAAAGGTGAACATATCATGGGGTTTCTTGGCCAGATCTATTCAAAAGAGGTTTCCCATGACTGCCTTCCTCTGAGGCTGAGTAGGCGCGACTTCCCCAGGATTACCTAGCGGGCGTCCATCGCTGAGTGGACATTTGAACCCAGGTCCCAGCCCAGCACTGAAACCCTCCTCCACACCTATTAAAAGATGTATGAAGACATAATGTGATACTATGCCTGTGTACAACCTCAACAAGGCTCTGTCCATTGTGCTTAACTACGGTTAGTTGATGCAAGCCAGCTTCAAACTATGGTTAATAATGGACCCTTTCGCACCCCCTTCAGTGATGCCACTGACAGTAGGCCCTGCTAAAGCAGAATCCTTTTCTCTTGATCTTTTCTTCCAATGTTTACTATAGACACGCTGCTACAACCTGACACCCAAAGTCTGTTTCTCCAGTCCTCCCAACGTTGATGCTGCTTAAAAATTTCCAACGGACAAGGAAGAAAAGATGGGTCAGGGGTGCAAAAAGACGTAGAAGGGACCTTCTTTGTCAGAGACTTTGTTAGGTGAGGTATGCCTGCATCGCACAGGATCTAGTTCTCCAATACTCCCATGCAGCCTCCGAATATTTCATTTGTTCCTCCATTGGAACAGAGCAGAAATGAACTATCCCAAGACCTTGTGTTGTGTGTGTTTCTCATGTGCACACATGGCAACATGGCAACATTTCCATCCATCTTCACCATAAAGTCTCAGTGAACCAATGTAACCACGCAAGGTTACCATTGTGATCGACTGTTCGTTTCACGTAGAAACTGCGAGATTTCCAAGTGAAATAAAAGCAAAGTAAATTGCAGGAATTGCTAGCGGTTGGAGAGGAGAGAGCTTTGGTCTCCCCACAACACAGAGAGGAAAGTCTGACTGACAAACTTCTGCTTTAATCCAATATGAAATCACGGGGTTGGAAACGCATTACGCATAGACACACACACACACCAGTTTGGGGGCGGTCGAGGGAGGGCGCATAGCTCGACCGCATGTTGTTCCCACTTGGTTTCTTGCACAGTTGCATCACTGCTCCAATCCATCACACCCGCCCAGATCCAAGGCCCCTTTGCCAATTTCCACTCGCAGGAGCCTTGCCTGCTTTCCATCTGTGTTTGCAGAATTGTGGGGGCTGGGAAGGGAAGGGAAAGAGAATGGAGTCCCTGGCAATACCAATGGAAAAGAAACCCCCCACCCACCACCCCCAAAAAGAGAGGAATTGTCCAGCATCCATCTGCCCAGCCGTTTGGGGATTTATGAGCAGACTGTTAATCTGATTAAGAAAAGGGAGAGAGGAGAGACGGCCCAGACTTCAACAGATGCCCCTCTTGTACCCTGGAAACACTTCCAACAGAGTGGTTTCATTACACCAGAAAGTAGGGGGATCATGGTGAGTAAAGGAGCCACTGGGTCCTTATGGTTCCACTTGTCATGGCTGCATCCTACACAGTCCTGAACTAGTGTGTGTATTTATTTTATTAGCGTGTGCATTCACTTATTTGGTGAGCAGCCAGTAATAGTTTGAGCATTGGACTAGTACTCTGAAGACCAAGATTCGAATCCCAGCTCAGCCATGGAAACCCATGGGCAAGTCACACACTCTCAGCCTTAGAGGATGGCAATGGCAAACTCTCTCTAAAGGAATGTGCCAAGAAAACCCTGTGAAAAAGTCACCGTAAGTCAGAAAGGCACACAACAACAACAACAACAACAACAACAATGAGAAACTAGAGCTCTGTGGCAGAGAATCCCTCAACTGCAAATCCCAGGATTCCACAGGATGTTTCTGTGGCAGTTAAAGTGGAATCATATTGCTATTAATCAAGGCTTGTGAATACAAATCAGTCACAGATGCATTAATTCTAGGTTACACATTTGCAACTGCCATTGTGAATTCCACCTCAGTGGTAGTAGTAGTAGTAGTAGTAGTAGGGAGCCCTGGTGGCACAGTGGTTAAATGCCAGTACTACAGCCATAACATTGTAAGTTCAGCCCCAGAGGTCTCCAGGTTGGCTAAGTCTTCCATAAGTTGGTACAATGAATACGCAGCTTTTGGGGGGCAATTGGCTTACAGACAGTCAACCACTAAGAGAGTGCTATGTTCATTGATAAGCGCCACAGAAATGTACATGTTACTGCTACTGCTATAGTAGTAGTAGCATTAGTAGTAGCAGTGAAGGAAGACAGATAAAATCTGTTAGTTCTCTGCCATCTGTTTCTCTTTGGCATCCCTGTTGTTGATGCCTTACTTACAACTCCTTGCAGTTACACTAGCCAAGCGTGCCAAGAGGAATCTGTGCCCTCTGCTCAGCACTGGAGGAATGTTTCCTGTGGCCTCCAGGGAAATCCTCACCTCTGGGCTGAACCTCTCCATCCAGGCAGTGTGAAAATAAACAAACTAAGACTCCCTTTTGAAATAATGCAAATTGTACATTAAGGACTGTTTTGCAAAAGAGGGAGTTCCGCTGAAACGGGAGGAGAAAGCCTTTCGGCACGAAAAGTCCTCGCCCTTCGAAAGCCAAGAGGGTGCGACCGCCACAATGCCTGGATGTGTGCCAAAATTCTTGCTAAGGATGAGGCAAAACACACACAGTTTCCAAGTCAGTTCCAAACAAGCCCAGGGAGAGAAAGTTACTCAAGAGCCATGAACCTCTCAAGCAACCTTGGAGAAAAAGATAAAACCATCTTTAGCATGAGATTCTCAGTTAAGATCAATCACTTAAACCACACAAAACCTTTGTAAGAGCAGCGGCTTGATTGATCTGCATCGTCTCAGACAACGCTTCTGTACCCTATTACATTCTTTACACCAATCACCACAACCTTGCCACTCAAATACACCTGTGGCTGTACTTCCAGACCCATCCGCGCATCCAAAAAGGTGGATTGATATCCACAAAATAACATGCTAAAATAAATCAGTCTCAACGCTACTTCTGGATTCCTCCACTCCCTTTTCCATTCTATCCCAAACAGACTGAAAAACGGCTATCTCCTAGAAAACTCTTCTCAGCCATGATGGAGTTAACACCGACATCTCAGCTTCATCTGGCTTTATTTTTCCATGGCTTTATTTTTCAGAGGTGAAGGAACACCACGTTCCCGACCGATCATCCTAAATCCCAATACAACTAAAAGTTCAATTAATTTTGTTTTGCAGAGCTTGCTTCCCTTACCACTATTTGAATTAGTGTCATGCGAAGCATCAAATCTCTTTCTGTATATCCTTATCTAAGAGGGTGCGTCTTGCCCAGTTATCCATTAAGTGGATTTGCCCGGTGATCCCCTCACCTTCTAGTTTCCATCTGCCTTTCCCATTTTTAAAGCACTTTTGTTCCTTCGCTAGATACCAAACGTATCGCTTTGAGTCTCTGCCCAGAAAAGGATTTATCACTTCTCTTCTGCTGGCTGCTATAGCATCTTAAAGAATTATCTTCTGAACAGACAAATGGCAATGCAGGAGGGGGAACATTTTAGCATTTCCAGGTACAAGATAATATGACAATCTGGTGTAACACAAAAGTGAAATATGCCAGGGACTGGGATCAAGAGACGATAACGGCCGCATCTGTTCCAAAAGGCTATTTTACTTCAAAGGATTTCCAGCAACGATGGCAATATATCCATGATGAGTATTCCATGCAAAGCTTGGCATCTCAGTTACAAACCTTGTTGGCTTATTGTTAATCCTTTCTGGGAGAGGCCCAAAAGCTAAAGTCCAGTCTTGCTCTGGAAGAAGAGAAGCCAGCTGCGAAACTTAGTCTTTGTCTTCCTCCATCTCACTTACAACAAAGTGAGAACCAAACCAGGTGCAAACTTCTATCACCGCCATTTTAAAATGATGGGATGGGATGCAGGCCACAGCCATAATGGCAACGTTCCTTATGGAAATTAATGACTTGAAAGCATACAGCAACAAGAACTGGCCACACTGCAGCCAGAGTTTGGTGTTGTGCTTTGAGTGTCGGACTAGGGCCCAGGTTCAAATCCCTATCCAGCCATAGAAACCCATTGGGAGACTTTGGGCATGCCACTCTCTCAGCCTGAGAGGAAAGCAATGGCCAAGAAAACACCACGGTGGGTCTCATTAGAAATTATTTGAAGGCACACAACAACAAGGACAAGCGGAAGAGGGAGAAGTCAGAAACAAGACGCTAATCTTGGAGTACATGGCTGGAAATTCATGGGGTCAAGCGGTACTAAAAGCAAGCCAGGGCCAAGAGGAGGTTACAACCAGTAGGAAGAGAAAGCCATCCTCTGGGAAGCCACATTCCAAACTTATCTTTTTCTTCAATTGACACTAAGTTGCCTTCTCTTCTTTCCAAGGGAAAAAAATGCCTCTGCGTCTCCAACTTTCTTTGCCTCCATATTCAGACACACTTTGCAGCTTTACTAAATGCCAAGGGCCCAACCAGAGGTTATTATTATTATTACCAACAACCCATAGTTGCATGAAGCGCCTATGTTGCATGCAACTTGTTCAGAGGATTCCTCAGAAACCTAGCACCCTTATCATACTTAAAGCACATCCAGTGCCAAACTGAGCACCGCCTTACATCCCACCTTACCTGCCTTTCCCACTTCTTCTGCCTTTTGCATGATACCTCCTCCTTCGCTGTCATCACCACCATCACTCCAGGTGGCTTACAAGTTAAAACAAGAACGGTGAAGCTAAAAACAACCAAAGACAAGCATTAAAAAAAGAACCACACTATACACAGAATTAAAACAAGGTCACCTGAGCACAAAAGCTAGAATCATCAAAGCCAGTGTATTCGCTATTACGGTACAGTGCGCCTGTGTCATACGCAGATGCACCATACACGGCTTTCTGCAAACATGTAAAGCTGCCAGGGAGCCTGCAGGAGCGCATGGGGCACAAGGGGTGGCGTGTCCCATTAAGAGTAATGGGGCCCACGTCCATGGCACATGTGTGCCGCTGCACCACCGTGCCATGCATGAGTCCCATTATTTTCAATGGAGCTCGAGCATACACTTTTTTTTATGTGAGGGGGTCTGGAACGGATCCCCCGCATTAAAAAAGGGCGCACTGTACAGTGGTTCTCAACTTTCCTAATGCTGAGACCCTTTAATCCAGTTCCTCGTGTTGTGGTGACCCCCAACCATAACTTAGCATAGCATGTACATAGTCCGGACGGGTCAAGAGTTGCAAATGAGGTCCCAGAACCAGACTCTTCTCACCCGCAGACATCCTATATATCTCTCAGTAAGGAAAAGAAGACACCAGGCAATGAAGGAAGAGGAGGAAGACATCCAAAAGAACTTTAGCTACCAAGGAATCTTCCAGGCTTTAGGACAGAGCTTACACCAAACAAGGCAGAGAAGAACAGGTGTATGTCCTGAAGGTCCTGAGCTACCTCTCCATGGTGTACACTTACATCAACCTGTTTTCACTGCCTCAACAAAGCTACTTTTCCAGCACAAGCGCTCCACCTCAGAGTCACAAAACTTGTTACACCGGTTGTATAGGGAAAGCCAGCCAGCCGTCAAGTAAATGCTAGTCTGCCAGGGCTCCAAGCTTACAACTTGGCCTTGTCTTTTTTTTACTGAGAGTTGAGCACCATCAAGACAATCATCATCACCATTATCCTCGCCGCACTGGAAAAGGTATTTTCTGCACATAAAATAAGGTTTGTGCACACAAATACGGTGTTCGGTGCAGAAAATGCTGTTCCGGTGCAAAAAGAAAACAAAAAAGTCCTCTGTGCAAAAAAATAAAAGTATGAATTTTGTGTAGAAAAGTCTTCCATCGCAGCATCTTCTGCACAGATATATTGAGGTTTTGCACAGAAAAGGCTGTTTTCTCTGCAAAACAACCACCTGCAAATTTTGCACATAATTGCACAAATGGCAAAGAATCTACTCATCTACGCAGAATTCTTCCCATCAAATCTGCAAAAGGCCAAAGCCACAAATGTGGAGGGCTGGCTGTATTACACTTATTCTAAGCATAGCTAGGAGTTTCTCTCCAGGGATGATGATGATGATGATGGCTTTTCAGAAATGCCATCCATCCCTAGCCATTTCCAAGAGCACTGACAACCATCAAGCCATGACCCCAATGGTGAATAAGCTTGCCCTGCACCATCGCAGTAAGAACATCTTCCACCTTCTGACAACCAGACTATTGTCCTCCAAACAAGGAAATGCCCAAGACAAGCCACATGGCAAAGCCATGCCCTGCTGACAAGGGGCCTGAGCCTTTCCATCCAGCGACGGACGTGGCGTCCATCTGGACCCCAACCAATAGGGATGGCCGAAAGTAGGCCAGCCTCTCAACGACAGCAACATCTGCCAGTCAACCTCCTTCACAAAGGCTCTCCTTATGATAGTGCTGGAGTAGTAGGAAGCTCTCACAAAAGGCCCATTCTTCTTCCCTTCGTCTGGGACAGAAACTGTATTTCCCATTCTCCACATGACTCTTTTGGAACAGACCGCAACACAGTAAAGAGAGAAAAGAGGCCAAGCCATGCTCTCAAGTGCTGACTTGAAGCAAGAGACTCAGCTGTGGAATCGAATTCATGGGAGATCCTTAGACTATGCCTTCAACACAACATCTGAAAAGCAGCGCCACCGATGAACCTATAAAGGATAACAATAACTCTTGGTTTCATCTGCTCTCCATCTCTTCTATTTCTCTTCATCTACTCCTAAGGATTACGTTGGAGCAAAGCAATCACTGCCAAACGTTCCTGGTAGATTGTTTTTCAACCTTCCGTCTCGAATGCCCCGTTGGGATGAGGAAATGGTTTTGCATTGCTTGATGCTGACAAGTTGTCACATTTGTTTAGGGTAGTCATAAACCAATCTTTTGTACATACAGCGAGGCAAGATCTGCAAACCAGATTGCACCCGACAGGTCAATGGAAGCACTATTAATGCTATAGTACGCAGCCATCCATGAGTCCCAGAAGCTGTTGCAAAACTGCACAAAGTAGACACACAGTCATGTTTCCATGCAAAGAAAGACAGCCTCACAACTCCCTAAATTCCAGGCATAGCTGATGGGAATGTCCACATGCCTCCGAACACAACTGGACCATTTTTTGTTCCCCACCATCATGAAGATAAAAGAATGCCATCCAACATAATCTCTCCCGGCTGGAAAAAGAATCAGCAGAGCAAAGCAGAGGCCGGTTTTGGCTACCGAAATGCCTTGGGTTTCCTGAACTCTGCCCTTCAAGGATTCAGAGTGTTTGGGGGACATTCCTAAACCTGCTTCTTTGCAAAGAAGCATTCAGGGACTACTAGTGCAAAATTTCTTTGGTAAAGAAACTAGAAAGGCTTCGGCTGGGCTTGGATTAACCCTCCTTGCTCCAGTGATAAAATATGAACCCAGGCCTCGAATTTAGGGTGCAACTACACTGCAGAAATAATGCATTTTGACACCGCTTTAAGTGCTGCTGCTCCATCCTACGGGATCCTAGGAGTTGTAGTTTTACAAGGTCTTTAGCCTTCTCTGCCAAAGACTGCTGGTGCCCCACTAAACTACAAATCCCAGGATTCTGTAGGATGGAGCCATAAAAGTTATGCAGTGGTTCCTAAACTTTGGTCCTCCAGGTGTTTTGGACTTCAGCTCCCAGAAGCCCCAGCCGGATTGGCCAACTGTCAGGAATCCTGGGAGCTGGAGTCCAAAACATCTAGAAGACCAATGTTTAGGCATCAGTGAAAAGTAATGTCAAACTGCATCATTTCTACAATGTAAATGCATTCTATGTCTCTTGGAGAACTTTGGACACTCTTCCTCTAAGAAGTGCCATATATTTGGCTCACATTTTGAGCCAGAGCTTTAAAGCAACATGGGGCAAGTAATGCAAACTACACACCCCGCAAGTGACTTTCCAACCAGAAGGGTCCAAACCAAAACTCTTCCCACAACAACCAAGAAGATCTCCCCTGCAAAGCGGAGGCAATGTTTGGAAAATGTCAAGTACAAGGCCCTTTTTTTTTCTGGAGCAAAGCAACTCCTTTTCTCTGAGACTCTGGAAAGCCTGCGATTTCAGAATTTCCCCCGAAGAGTGTGACCCAGGAAGGCAGCCAGATGAGTCACTTGCAAAGGGCCAAATGGGGAAACCAGAGCCGAGCTCCAAGAAGAATCGGAGCAGCCTTCCCCTGAGCAAAGCCTTCCCTCCCTCCTTGCAAGGGAAAGAAAGGAGGAAAAAATCAGCTCTGCAGAGGAAGGCACATCTTCCCAACACAACTGGGGAAACAAACAGAGACCCACAACCTCTACTATCCTCTGTCCTAAATGCTACCAATGTGCAAAAGGCATAACTCTGGTGTAACTCGGAGGTGGCTGGAATGAGTGTGTCAAAGGCTCAGCTGTCTTGTTTCCATGTTGTAAAATGCAGAAAAGAGCAAACAATACAAAGAGAGGGAGGGAGGGAGGGAGGGAAGGAAGTCAGTAAAATTGTCGTCATCATCATCATCATCATCATCATCATCATCATCATCATCATCATCATC
>NC_056528.1:50526120-50638623 GCF_019175285.1 Sceloporus undulatus | reverse complement strand
CCATTTGTCCCCAATTTAAAAGAAAAATACAATTAAAAACATACAAAGTGAGCATTAAAATAGAATTAAACTATTGCGTACTGAAAGCCAGCATTTTGCAGTGGTTTTGAGGGATGGGTTACAACTCTGGAGACCAGGGCACAATCCCCAACTCGGTCATATAAGCCAATGGGTGACCTTCGGCAAGTCACACTCTCTCAGCCTCAGGGGAAAGCAACGGCAAACCCCTTCTGAAGACACTTGCCAAGAAACCCCCATGATAAGGTGGCCTTAGGCTGAGGCACCATAAATCAGAAACAACTTGTAGAAACACAACAGCAACAGCCTTCTATTTGATGGCCTTTCGGTTGCTTGACCATCTAATGGACACATCAGGTTCACATACAGTACATGGAGTGTAGGGAAAGTTGCTTGCTTGAACTACACTTCCCAGAATCCACCAACCAGCAGAGCCACTTATTGTTGTTGCATGCCTTCAAGTTATTTTCTGACATTTGGTGACCCTAAGGCAAACCTTTCATGGGGTTTTCTTGGCAAGATTTGTTCAAGGGAGATTTGCCATTGCCTTCCCTTGGTGATGTTCAGTGGTGGGACTGGAGGAAGAAATGGTCCCATGAAGACATCCATAATGTCCTCACATTTGGGCCCATAGCCCTGGGAGAGGATGAGCTCTTCCTAGTTGGTGCCAGAGGTGGGGCAGCTCTCATAGCTCTCACAAACTTGATCACATCAATCCAGAGAGGCCACAAAATAAGATGAGCACAAGAACTCTGTGGCCTTCCATACGCTTTTGGACTGCAGCTCCCAGCAGCCCAAGCCAGTAAGAGCAATACTAAGGCATGCTGGGAGATGTAGCCCAAGCACTTCTGCAGGGCTGCACAATTCGCACCCAGTGTCTCAAAGAGGGTGGATACAGAAACCCAGTCTGCACCCAGTTATTCCACCTTGACAGGGACAGCAGACTGGAGACCTTTCCGGATCAGCAGTTTCTGAGATGATGATGATGATGATGATGACCGTTTCTGGTTCACTGCACTTCCAAGTGGTTTTATTGCATCTATTCATAAGCTGCTTCCAAAGCTTGTTTAGATCCTGTGAAATAGATAAGACTACTAATTTGCACAGGAGAAGTAGGAAAGCCCAGCCATGATCTGTTTCATAAACAACCGGGAAGGAAATGGATGATTATTTTTGTTTCAAATGGCGCGGCGCAAAGGAAAATGAGCTTTTCAGGTTTCAAAGAGGGTTGATCATGTTATTATTTTGCGTCTGTGTTAGATCAAAAATCTAGGTTTTGCTACATTTTATGAGCCGACTTAAGTCCCTACACCAGGAGGAAGGTGAGATAGAAATAATAATAATACTAATAATAATAATAGATACTGAGTTAATAGTTTTTGGATGCTCAGATTCTAACTGAAGAAATGGACCCTAGAAACAAGAAACCGTATCGATGGGACCCATTCATGAGCAAAGCAGGACATAAAATACCCTATTTTAACCAAAAATAAGCATATAATATCCCACTCCCATTAAGACCTGAAGCCTTGATGCTACGCAGTATTGCATCCGAAGAAGTAGATTCATATCCACGAAAGATCATGCTAAAGTAAAGTGAAAGCTGGTCTTAAAAGTACTGCCACATTTCTCTCTCTCTCTCTTTCTCTCTCTTCCTTTCCTTCTTTTTATGGAAAGCGAGAGATTCAGGCTGCCCCCAAAATGCCACAACACTTATTCCTGAGTGAGGATGTTTACTGGAAAGGGTGTCTTTGTGTTATTTTAAGACACTGTCTTCCAAGACGATTGTCGGCGGCACTCATTTCCTTGCGCAGCTGAGGACAGTTGTGCTGCCTCTAAACCACAAAACAAGTGGAACCTGGAAAGACTGAGAAACCTTAGGAAAACTGCAAAGGGATTTGGGGAGTAGAAAACGGACACACACACCCAGACCCCCCCACGGCCCCCACTAACATTAAATCACTGGCAGCAATGAGGTTGGACCCTCAGTTCCATGATTTTGTATAAGGGATACCATTTTACAATACTATTGTATTTAATGGGACTTGAGCATCCGTGGGTTTTGGTATCCACCGAGGGTCCTGGAACCAAAACCCAGAGGATACCAAGGCCCTCTGAATTGCAAAGATGCCTGAAGCCTCATTGATACTCTTTTCTCCCTTTTGCAGAGAACCAGAACCTGGGATTTTCCATCAGCCAGGAAAGGAAAGGCTCACATCACTTCCCCAATGAAGACAGAGAGACTGCGATCTACTGAACAGGCGTCTTACCATCTCTTAACCTTCATGAAGACAGTAGGACAGGGAGCAAAATAGGATATACTGGGTTCAGCCTCAGACACACACACACACACACCCTTGGCCAAGTATTCTGACAACTGAACACAATAGTTTTCATGCTATTGTTGCGCACCTTCAAGTTGTTTCTGACTTATGGCTAACCTATCATGGAGTTTCCTTGGCCAGTTTCTCCAGAGGGAGTTTGCCATTGCCATCCTCTGAGGCTGAGAGAGTGTGCCTTTCCTAAGATCAGCCAGTGGGTTTAAAGGGCCAAGCCGGGATTCAAACCCTGGCCTCCTAATCCAGCGCTCAACCGCCATGACACACTAGCTGTCACAGGTTTCTTATTACGAATATTAGTGTTGCTATAGCCATTCAACAGAAGTTGGCATGTGTCATTTTATAAGCCCTGGTCGAACATTTGTCGGAAAATAGAAACCTACTGTCAGGCCCTTAATCCATTAACAGTCGTCCCGCCGTCTTTGCGAATTTGACTTTTCCGGAGTTGATTATTTTGGGGTTTTGATGACTACGTTCTCTCTAGGAATCTCTAGGTCCTCCAGCGCAACTCTGCCAGGAGTTGACCATAGAGTTGTGCTGGAGAACTGAGACGTTCCTAGAGAAAACATTGTTCTGGGCCATTGTAGGTCCTCCAGCATGAATCTGCAATCAACGTCTGGCAGATGTTGACCACAGAGTTGCCCTGGAGGACCTGGAGATTCCTAGAGGGGTGAAAAGCATAATGTTTTTGTATTTGCAACCCCAGCAAATGTGGAGGGACCACTGTAGTCTGGCCCTGTGCTCAAGTGGCATGAATGCATCCCCAGCAAACATCATGGCCAACAGACCATGCAAAGAGCACACGGGAAGGACTCAAAAACAAAACCCACACTATTTGAGTCATTGTGGTGTAGAATTTGGGAATGATGGGGGGGGGGCAAGGACAAGGAGCCATTTCTCCTCATCTTAAGCTGACCACAGGCCTGTGGTTGCCACTCTTTCCTGCGCTTGCTTTAAATATGCCTCTCCGTTTCATATCTTGTGGAAGCAAGCTGCAGTTTTCCTCTGGAGCAAAAAGAGAGACTCTTCCAATCTGGATGTGGGTTTTTTGCCCCCAGAAATGGATGGATCTTGCAAAGAGATACCCTTAAAAAAAAGAATTTTAGAAATAGAAATGCAAATGGAGGGAAAGAAATGCAGGCTTTAAGCTAAGCTGACCATATGATCCTACCCGACAAAACAACAAAATGGCAGAGACATGTTTAGACCCTTTCGCTCCTGGAAAACACACCAGATAAACACTACTCTTAAACACAGAATAAAATAAGACTGGTTTTACACAATGTGGCAACCATTCGTAACTTGGCACCGAACAGCCTTTTTCATACAATCGATCAATGAGTTCCAATAACTCATTTGACCTTCCAGGAAAATTGAACACATCAATCCCTTCCTTTTCTTTCTGTAGGGAAGAAAAACAATGCTCTCAAAGTAATACTATACACAGTGCAACAATTTGTTCTTTTCACCTTGCTAGGCATCGTTGCCTCCCTTTCCTAATTAATTGTTAATCAACAGACAAAACACGACACAATCTGTTTTCAGAGATACTTTGCAGACACTGCAGATGCTTTGCACTCTTTGCAGAAACAAAGTAGGGACTTCTAGATTTGGGAGGGAAATGAAATTGTCATGAATTGCTACAACGCACTTTTCTCCTCCAGTCCTTAGGACAAAACCTATTGCAACCAACCAGTGATTCTTTAAAAACCAAAAGAAATTCAAGACAGAATCAAGTGAAGCAACTGGGATTGTAAAGCCTTTAATTCAGTGGGATTTAGTGTCAAGTAAACACAGAAAGAGAGAGAGAGGGGGGGGCTTTTCCTGTGATTTCCCAAAGCAAACAAGTGAAATGGCAGATAAAAACTGGACTTGTTTCAACAAGGGAAGATTCAAAAAGACTCTGAAACGTTGTGGAGGAGACGGAGGCGATAGATAGCCGTCAGGAGATGCGGCTCAGCCTCGCCCATTCCTTCCCACTGCCTTCTTCCCATTCTCATCCTGGATCCTTTCCAACGACAGAATTACAGCACTATGAGCCCATTTCCATTGCCATAAGTGCAACCCATGGAATCTGGGGATAGTTAGTTGAGTCCATCCGTGTGGAATGGGGCCTTCCTCTCTTCCTACTGCCTTCCACCTTTCCAAGCATCATTGCCTCTTTCTAGTGAGTCAAAGCGCCATGCTTTTACTTAGTGCTAGACAGAGCCAAACCAAAAATGCGCTCCACAACCAGAGTGCCACAAGAGAAGTAGGACCCTCTCCCGCATCGTCCCACAGTGTATTAAGCCCAGTTGTGAGTCACAGACATCTTGCGCTTGCCTTCCCCAAAGATGGGTAGCATTTATTGTCTAACTGGGTCCCAGTTAGCAGCTGCAGAATGAGGGAAGGAGGAGGGGAGACATTTGGGCAGCAGACTTAGGGCCCCATCCAGACAGGCCAAAATAAAGCTGCTTTGGGTCACTTTGGAGGTATGCAGTTTAAATGATGCATGTGTCCTAAGAGGCTGGAAGCTGCACCAAAGCCATGCTCCAATCCTAAGGACTGGAACACAGCTTTGGTGCAGCTTCCGGCCTCTTAAGATGTGTATATGACATTTAAACAGCATACCTCCAAAGTGACCCAAAGCAGCTTTATTTTGGCCTGTCTGCTCAGACCCTTAGTTTGGTCACACCATCTTGGACACGGCTTTCTCCTTCCACCAGATTGAAAGGAGGTGGTTGTGGCCCTAAATAGGGTTCCTCTTGGCCTGATCCACCGCAGCGCATAGCTAGCCCCACAATAGTTGAGTTTGGGACCTGTTCCAGGGACCCAACTGCTTTGCCATCTGGGTTCGCCTCTTGTCACTGCATTCCCCAAAAGGCTCCTTGCTGGAGGGCCATAGCAACTGAACCTATTCAAAAGACGCAGCCGAAATGGACAAACTCTGTGCCCTGAACCTATTCCATCACAGGTTCTTCCCAAACAATTGCGTTTTAAATTTTAAAAACCCTACACTAATGTCTTTTAAAGGCCTGCTGCAAATGACAATGTGCTATACAATGCACGATAACTTTGCAGCTCTTTCCATGTGTCTGGACAGATGGCGCAGACGCCTTGCGCATAAAGCTATGGGTCTGAAATGATAAACAGATGGAACGTGGCTCCTGGTAATAGCATTACTCTCGCATGACCCCAAATGCACACAGATTTGGGCTCCTTTCTTGCAAAGGGATTCAAAAAAAAGCTCCACTCTGACACCTCCAAAAGCTTGCGAAGGCATGCGCAGCTTTGATGGCAACAGAAGGACATGGTGTTCTTGGAACTCTGTGTCGCCTTTCGTCACTGTTTAGCAAGAGACACAATTCTAGCAAAGCCATATCTCCAACGCATTGAGACTTTACACATTGTTTTCCTCAGATTTAACAAGCCTAAGGGTTCCAGATGGCTCTTTCTTGAAGGTGCCAGGGGTCAAATCTAGCATCTTCTGCAACCAAGTGTAGGCTCTGCCACTGAGCCGCAGCACCTGCACATGTGAGAAGCAATGCCCCCATGCGCTGCCTCACTGGCTGCAGAAATGTTCACGGAGGCACCTCACATTGCAAATCAATCTGGGGTGCATAACTGCAGGACAAAAGGAGATAGATCTTGTAGCCCCTTTGAGAATCACTGAAAGGAAGCAGTTGGCAGCCGGAGCTTTCGGAGACTTAGGTCTCCTTCCTCAGATGCATTTGGCTCAGAGGCTTTTTGAAATGCTGACACTGAAGAGACGATCAAAGTAGGTACAGTTGGCCCTCCAAATGGAGGGCTCTTTTGGACCCATGGGTTCCAGGCAGCATTCCCAAATAATCCTGGAGTTTGCCCTTTGCTTTCAGGGACTCCATTTTACTCCTGCGTTGCATTTCATGGGCCTGGAGCATCCCTGGCTTTGGGTCTTGAAAGAGGCTCCTGGCACCGAAGCCCAGCGGAGCCCAAAGGGCTGCTGCTGGAAAGAAGGTGTTCTAAAAGGTCCAGCAGCAAAGCCAAGAAGGCCCTCCTTTTGCGGCTCTGGGCTCCTCGGGGAAACCCTCGCCATGAAGGTAAAGCAGCCACTGAACGAGCGGCTGAAGGCATCTGCGGGAAGGTCTCAGAAGCAGCAGGGAAGCCTCCCGGGAGACCCCCCCCCAGAAGGAGGCCCCTTCTCCCGAGAAGCCCCCGGGGAGCAGGGCCCAAAGACAAAGGAAGACGCCGCCCGAGGAGGCAGAGAGCTCCGAATACTCCTAGCAAGGATCCTAAATGGAGAGCTGCCCTCCCTCTCCCTCTCCCTCCCGATGGGCTGAAGCCAGCTTCCCGGGGGCTCTGACCTCGGAGGGCGGCGATGAGTCCGTTGCCGTCGCGGATGACCTCCTTGAGGAACTTGGCCGTCCGCTCCAGCTCCACTTCGTAGCCCTTCAGCCGCTCGCGGAAGCCGGGGCTGTCCAGGTAGCAGTCGCTGAACTCCAGCGCAGGGGGCCCCATGGCCCCGGAAGGCTTGCTCTGGCTAGCTGGCCGGCCCCGGCCGCATCGCCAAGCCGCCTCCAAGAGGAGGAGGAGGAGGAGGAGCCCTCGGCTGGCTCTCGCTCTCTCTGCTCCCCGGGAACTAAGGCCCCTCCTCCGCCTCCCTCTCCTTCAGACCCGGCTTGGTTTCAACGACGGGGACTTGGAGAGCTGACCGAAGTCTTTGGGGAGAGATGGTTGGTGAGTTCGGGGAATGGTCTTCCCGGCTCCTTGGCAAGACTGCTTTGGAGTCCGGGCGGCTCAGGCCCCGGAGAGCTCCGCCAAGAGGAAAGAGGCCCAGGCCCAGCGGAGGAGCTGCCCTGCTCCCCTCCCCGGGAGGCCTCTCCTCAGAGCGGGAGACAGGGGCCCTTGCTCCAGGCCTCCTCCGGCGGGGTCTTCAGGGCACCCCCGGGTCAGGGGCAGCCCTCCCTCCCTCGGCCAAGGAAGGGTTAAAGCCCAGCCAGCAGAACCGCCGCGAGTGACGTCGCCTCCCGAAAACCATTCCAGAGGCGAGGCTGCAAACAGCTGGTCGGGAAGGACACGCCCCTTCCCTCCCCCTCTGGCGCGCAAGGCAGCCTGGGAGTTGGAGTTGGGGCAGGGCTTGCGGGAGTCAGGCTGCCCCAGAAGTGGGATGGCCTTGGCTGCCAGCAGCAGGGGATGGATGATGATGGGATCACCAAAAGCAGGCCTTCCTGACCTTTCTTTCCCATTGCAAAAGAGAGAAGCCCAAATGCATCTGAGGAAGTAGTTGAAGGGCTGCCACACAGAGAGAGGAGGGAGCAAGCTTCTTTTCTGCTGCCCCAGAGAATAGGAGACAATGGAGCCATGGAGGCAAGCTGGAGGACCTTCCTGAGAGCAAGGGCTGTTTGACAGTAGAAGACACTCCTTGGGGAATCATGGCATCTCCTTCCCTGGAGGCCTTTCAGCAGAGGCTGGATAGCCATCTCTCCCAGGGAGAGTTCCTGCATGGCAGAAGAGGAAGGGGCTTGGACTGGATCAGGGCCCTTCTGGGGGTCTCTTCCAACTCGATAGGATTGTATGCTTTGCAGGATCTCGCTCTCACTTTCCCTTGCACCAGTCTTGAATTCCTCTACCAAGGTCTCCCAAGAGCTGCCACCTCAGAAGTCAAAGGCTTTCATGGCTAGCAGCCATGGTTTTTGTGGGTTTGGGGGCCTCTGTGGCCATGCTCTGGAAGAGTTTCTTCCTGACGTTTCTCTGTGGAGTGCATTCTCTGAAGATGCCAGAGCCACAGATGCAGGTGAAACATCAGGAACAGACCCTTCCAGAACAAGGCCACAGAGGCCCCCAAACCCACAACAAAGCCGTGCCACCTCTGGGCTTCACCCCTTTCCCTGTTGGCACAGACTGGCCCTGGACTGGCGCAAGGAAGATCCCGGCCGAGGCCCCTTCTGCTCGGATGGCCATGCTTTTGTGCCATGCGCAAAGGTCTGGCCGGCATCCTGTTTGGCGGAGGTCCAGGGCTGTCAGCATTGGCGTTTCATGCACAGTCAACCCAAACACCCTTCAAGAGGATAGTCATGTCGGCCCTTTCGCTTCCTCTTTCCACAAGTGGAGAAAAAGGAAAGGGAAAGAGGAGTTTTATGGGCCTTTGCAATGTCAAGAAACGGATCTGTTTAAAGTTCAAGGCGGCTAATTGTTTCCAAGTTCCAAATTCATTCCTATCCGGCCTTTTCCTCAACATTGGGACTCAAGAGGCCTTGCAAGTAGATTGTCGTTGTTGCTGCTGCTGTTGTTGTGTGCCTTCAGGTCATTTCCAACTTATATTGTGTATAGTATATTGACAGTACAGTTTATTGACACCAGGACAAAAAAACAACAACACAAAAATGTCAGGGTTTTTTAATGGGGTTATGTTTTTTAAAGCCATTCAACAATTTATAGAATTACAGGTTGAGTCTCCTTTACCTGGAATTCCAAAATCTAGAATATTCCCAAAATCCAAGACACTTTTCACGGCCGGCTGAGATAGAGACGCCTTTGGCTTCCTGATGGTTCATTGCAGACCAACTTTGCTTCATGCGCAAAATTACTTTGAAACTGTTGTGCGTACGTTTTATCCTCAGGCTCTGCATCTAAGATGTATATGAAACATACATGGATTTTCTGTTGGGACAATTTAGGATTGTAGGAGTTTTCACCTGTGAAACGTTGGAAGGTTGGTTTACAGATGACAGAACAAATCGTTGCATCCCTGCTTCTCATCTCTAGCATCTTCATCCTCATATTAGACTGCTTTTCCATTTGTGAGTGCTGCGTAATCCTTTCCAAACACAATGTTTAAGTAGCCATCAGTGACTGGTATGATGTCCAAAGTCCAGAAATATTCCCAGCCCCAAAATCCTTTAAGAGAGTGCCCTCTGCTGAGTCAAAAAGAAGAATACAATATTGGACTCCATCACAGCATTTCAAGTAGAAGATGATTAACTACTAAAGCTCATGCAAAAATTTTATATATATATATATATATATATATATATATATATATATATATATATAATCCCAGGCCAGCCTTCTCTGAAGATACCATCCACAGATGCTGGCAAAACATCAGGAATAAACTCTTCTAGAACATGGCCACAGAGTCCCCAAACCCCACAAAAACCCCAATAAAAATAAATGAGCCAGGACTCTTCCAAAGTGGTCCAAAGAAGCAGGATTTCTCCCAAAAGAGCCCTTGGGTTTCAGGGTTTTGCTGGTTGTTGTCACTTCTGCATCCACTTGTTTCACTCTTTTGTGGGGCGGCTTGTAGCTTTTTCTGGATTTGCACCCTTCCCAAAGTTTGGAAGCGGTTTCTGGAGGTGAATTTCCCCCTCTTTAAATTTTCTGAAAGACGTTCCTAGCTTCCTTCCCTTCCTGCCCCAATTATTATGTCCCGCATTATCCAGACAACCGGCTTCCATTAAACCAACAACAGCAATGGCACCATCGACAACAACTGCAACTGAGACAAACTGCCATCTAGCAGAGTCACTTGTGAACTAAAGCCTTTCACATGTGTCCATGTTGAGGGTTAATTTTGGGTCCCGTCTTGTTCTGATTATGGCCCATCGTGCCAAAAAAAAACAAAACCCTTTACAACGCGTTGTATTTCCCTCCTGGATAAAAACAGGTCCAGCCGCATATTGGAATAAAGCCTGTTGACCGCTGACAGCCAACGCTGGCTCTTTCTGGGAAGGGTGACAGGTCCAGAGTTGTGTTACATGACCCCCCACAAAACACAAAGCCACCCACATCAACATATTTCACAACTGCGGTGAACAAGGCTTCTTTTCATTGGATTCCCAACGTAGAAAATGTTGTGATTGCAACAAAAATGTTCCCAGAGAGGATTCTTGCAATGGACAAGAAAGAAGAAGAAGAGCAAAGGGTGGTATTTTGGGTTTTGTTTGTTTGTTTCTGCTGCCAAAGATGAAGCAAGCTCAGTTCTTCTTTCTTTGTTTGTTTCCTCCCATCTCTTTGTGCAATCCAAAATGCTCCGTTCTGCCAAGAACATGTGAATCCTATGCATTTCCAGAGCATACCAGGCCTTTGAGGGTGTTAGCAGGACAAAGAGAAGGACAGAATATGCTGTTCAGACCCTGCTTTGGTTCAGTGCCCCCTGTCCTGCCCAAATGCAGTTCCCCCCAAAATAGATGTTGTTGATCTGACAATCCAGGGAAGGAAGGATCCAGATCCAGCATTCCTGTGGCGTTTCTGTTTGAGAGGCTAGCTTTGTTTTCTGGCATCCGCAAGCGATGGGCTTGGATTTTGGCCACCGAACATCCTGTTTCTCCTCTCTCTTTCTTTCTCCCCTTCTCTCTTGCCAGCAGCGGCTTCTCCTTCTAGCCTAGCAGAGCTGACCAAACAGCCTTGCAAAACCCAAGGTAAGGATCCAACCCTGGGCTTCCCAAGTGGATGATGGGTTGTGCGGACTCTAGAAGAGTCAGGCAGGCATGAGGATTCAAAAAGGCGATGTTTGGGAAAGGGATAGCAAAAGGGAGAGAGGCAGAAAATGGTCCCAGATTGCCAGAGCAGAGGCGTGCCAATGTTCAAGCCAATGCTGAGCTGCTTTATGGGCTCAGGAGTTTAAAAGAGGGTCTCACTCTGAATGCCATTTCTGTTTTTTGCAGGTCTGGGAAACCAGGTTGTTTGCTCACCAAGAAGAATTCAGGTAAGGAGCTTGGCATTGTGGCTCCTGGAAGGACTGGTTCTTTTGTTTCACATATGCCACAACTTAAGCAATAATGTTTTCGCAGCATGTTTTCTGGGCTGCTTCTAAAGTTAGGATTGTCGTTGCAAAGTGGGGAATTGTCAGCTAGACTGAATCGCTTGTTTTACTGTGCTGTGTTTGTTTGTTTGTTTGTTTGTTTGTTTTAAATGCAAGTGTTGATCTTTCTTTCTTCTGCACCTCGAGCCTTTCCCACCAAGCCATTCAGGATGGGAGGGAGCTGGATTAGTTCAATGAAACCCCTTCTGAAAATCTTGCCTTCCCTTTGCACTACAGATACAGTTATCCCTCCGTCTCCATGGATTCAAGCATCCATGGCTTAAAGGTTTTTTAAAATACAGTCTACATTCCAGAAAGCAAACCTCAATTTTGCCATTTTATATAAGGGACACCATTTTACTATGTCACTGCATTTAATGGGATTTGAGAGTCCATGGATGCATAAACATTTGTTGTTGTTGTTGCTGTTGTAAATGTGACTGTCATTTATTCCAACCTAAAAAACGGATGCTGTCCTTTGTTTGCCACCTCCTTTTTTCAATGCACACACACACAAATTAACATTACAAAACACACAAGCATAAGATTAAGATTAAAAGCCCATTTGCACTACACAATTGTTGCACTGTTATTCCACTTTAACCACCATGGATCTATATCCTGGGGTTTGCAGTTACATGAAGCATTAGAGTTCCCTGGCTGAGTAGTCTAAGGACTCTCACCTAAACTACATATCGCAGGATCCCATTAGATGGGTCTATGGCGAGTCAAAGTTCAATAGCAGTGCTATAATGTGAATGCACCTGACGTAAAACCTCTCACAAGAGCATCTTTCCATAAATCCACATGAGAATCAGGGAGGCTGAAGATCAATAACTGTACAGTTAATGTGGGAAACAGAGGGAAAACAGATATGGAAGGATCTGTTTTCCTGATTTGAGGAACA
Organism: Sceloporus undulatus; assembly: GCF_019175285.1. Taxonomy (NCBI): domain Eukaryota; kingdom Metazoa; phylum Chordata; class Lepidosauria; order Squamata; family Phrynosomatidae; genus Sceloporus; species Sceloporus undulatus. The sequence goes on along the minus strand of NC_056528.1, from coordinate 50,626,598 downwards.
CCTTTGTACCCTTTTTGTTGTTGAGTGCCTTTGAGTCGATCTCGACTCATGGCGACCCTATGGATGCCGTACCCTAACCTGTGCCATAAATGTCTCCAGAATATGTAAGGTCCTAATGCCTTTTGCATGCCTTTTTCTCTTTCCAGCCTCCTGCAAGAAACCTGGGAGATGAAGCCCATGGAGGAGAAGATCACCCTGAACATCGGGGGTGTCCGCTTTGAGACCTACCCCAGGACCCTTCAGGCCTTTCCTGGCACCAGACTCTGCCGCTTGACAGAGCCCCAGGCTTGTGCCTCCTTGGACTACAACCCGCGCCTCAAAGAGTTCTTCTTTGACCGAAATGCCAACTTCTTTGACGAGGTCTTGAACTATTACCGGACCAAACGTCTCCATTGCCCCGAAGAGGTCTGCAAATCGGTCCTGGAGGAAGAGTTGGCCTTTTGGGGGATCCAAGAGGCCCTCCTGGCTCCCTGCTGTTGGCAGAAAGTGAGGAAGGCAGAGATGCAAGAGGAAGAGCGCAAGGTCTGGGATGAGGAGGACACCCAGTCGCTCTTGGACCAAGCGGCAGGGCGTAGGAGCAGCTGGAGGGTCCGGTGGCAACCCAAGGTCTGGGCTCTCTTTGAAAAACCCCATTCCAGTCTAAGCGCCAAGGTAACGCACTCCAAGCATTTCTTTAAAGCAGGCAAAGGAGGGCCAGGGAGCTTGAGGAAGGCACACAAGATACTACTTCCACAAGTGTTGTGTCGATAGTCAGGAAGGTCATTGCATTGCTGTGCTGGGTGTTTTTCAAGTGCAGTGGGATTCTCAGGCCTCTTTCACTAGACTAGACAGTTATAATAAATCAATGTCACTATCCTATAGAATCCTGGGATTTGTAGTTCAGTGAGGGATTCATAATTCTCGGGCAGAGACCTCTGGTGCCTCACCAAACTAGGATTCCATAGCAGGTAGAGTGGTATTAAAGTGTTATATCAGTGTAATGGGAAAGAGTCCACAGTTGCTAGAGACTTGGCATTTCTTTGCTGCTGGGTTTCTATCTGTTTTTTGAGCTGTATACATTGGTGATGATGATGGTAATGAAGTGGGCATCAAACAGCCGCTCTTCCTCAGGCCCTGGCCTCTTCTGCATAGTTTTCTCTGATTCTGTTGTATTAGAGAAGCAAAGAAGAGAAACTCTTTAGAACACAAATATTGTTATTGTGAGTCCCGACTCTATGAGAGCCATTGATTCAATGAGATTTACCTATGCATTGGCACACCATTCAACAACTGATTCAATAGGTTTAGTTGCTGGGACTATCCAACAAGATTCCAGCCAGATAGTCCCCATTTGGGAGGAAAGGCAGGGTAGGATGATGATGATGATGACGACAACAGTAGTGGTGGTAGTGGTGTTGATGACAGTGGTGATGGTGGTGATGATGATGATGACACTCATCTCCCACACCCCAACAGTTCATCCACTACTGGATGTTCTTCCATTCCTCTTCCACAAATTGGGTTCAAGATGGTTCACCAACCCACATCCTTGGACTTCCATGATTTTTAAGTCCCATTCTAAAAACCAAACCACATACTTGCACAGTGCAACCATGGAGTCCCAATCCTTAAGGCCATTTATCTCCAGAGCGTCTGTGGATTAAGCGCACAAGGATGACAGCTGGGGCAACTGCTTATGGGAGGAGGGAACTAGTGTATGGCCAGTGTAGCAATGGGATTCCACCCCAACGCATTGGTACAAGAGTAAACTGATGCTAATGGCTGTGCTTCCTCTCTCCCTACAGTGCCTGGCTGCTTTTTCCATGCTCTTCAACATTGGCATTTGCATCCTTTTTCTGTGGAAGACCTATGACATGCGTGGCATCCTTCATCAGTATGCCATGCGTGGCACCCTTCATCACTATGGCAATAGATCCGGGGAATTCCCTCCAGACGAATATTCATCTCAGAAAAAGTTGCCTCTCTTCCTCCATCTGGAGCTTTTCTTTGTCCTCTGGTTCACATTTGAGTTCATCACGAGACTCACCTTCTGCCCAGACAAGAAGAAATTCCTGAGGAGCGCTCTAAACCTGGCTGATTTCCTCTCCTTGTTCCCAGTTTACGTCGAACTCTTCTTAGCCGGAGCAGGCAACCATCCGGTGTATTGGCTGGGCTTCTTCCGCTTGGCCTATTTCTTCAAACTACTGAAGGTAGTGAAGGTTGTGGAGCCCACCTTGGTCTTCAGGGTCCTGTCCCACACTTCCAGCAGCCTCCTGAGGGAAGCCCTCATCCTCTTGCTCATTTTCGCCTTCGAAATTGTTTTCTTCGGGGTCCTCGTTTACTACGCGGACTTGCTGCACAAGGAGCATGAAATGCAATTTGGCAGCCTTATGTCTTCTTTCTGGTGGGCCGCGATCACCTTGACCACCGTGGGCTACGGAGACGTGGTCCCTCTCTCGACGTACAGCCAAGCAGTCGGGGCCTGTGTGGCTCTCAGTGGCGTCCTCACCATTGTTGTCCCCATCCCTCTCTTTTACATCAAGTTCAAGGGCTATTATGACGCTGCTTTGGTCAAGGAGAGGATGAAACGGATGAAGAAAACACCGGCGTTGCTGTCCTCCTGAAAGCTCCAGAGCACCTCCAGGTCCAGCTGTTTCAGTGGAGATAACATGCTCCCATTGTAGAAGCTTCCACTTACTCCATTGTGCAAGTTGTTATTATCATGCCAACTCATGCTCCTGTGCTTGTTTTTGTAGAGCAACACTTTAGGATCTGCATGAGACCATGAACTGATGGCTCTCATCATAGAAGCCTGTAACATCACTGCCCCCATTAACACCCATAGTCTCTGAGCTTTACTTGCTGCTTTGGGCACTCTGACTATGGAAACATCTTATCACACACACACTCACACACATATATATGAGATGTTTGAGTGGGTCCTAATAAAGATATTGCCTTGCTGTGGATTATGAGTTTCTACCCGTGGGCCAACATAGCTTCCCTGGCTTTACGTAGCAATGATACCCCAAAATAGCTGGATGGCTCATGCATCAAAACACCATCCAGGGTGCTGCAATCACTATGTAAAGAGACCTAAAATGTCACACATGTGGTAAGTTTTCCCATTCTCCAGAACATTCTTTTGGTGACATGAAACTGGGAGGAAAGGAAGAAGCAGTGAAAAATCCATAGTCTTCTGAGATAGAGACTGCAAGCCCATACCCTCCAACAACCTCAGTTTGACAAGGACAGTCCCAGTCAGTCTTCCATTGTCCCACTTTTTTCAGTTGTGTTTAGAATGTCCCAGCTGAGAAGTCACTTTTTGGACCATGACACCTGGGGCATCCTTGGATTTGAAGCCCAACAAAGTGTTTTCTAACCTCTGGTACACATACACACATGTCTTCATTTTGCCTTGCACCATCTTGTTTGTTTGAATTCTTCTCTCCTGATTCATGCAGCAATAAATTGGACACACGAATTGGCCATGTGTCATTAGGAACGCATTGGCCAGGATGAGGGCGGCAAGTGAGGAGGCAGAAGCAACTGGGAGGGAATGCTTTACAGGCAGTCCAACCTCAGAGCCATGCAACACCAGAAGAAGAACACAATGAACGCTTAGACACTTCTGAAAAGAGCAGGGGTCTCTGCTTGCAAAGTTTTACCATTTCCGAGAAAAGGCGGTTGGAAGTTGGAGCGGGAGGGGTGTGGATTGCGGTTTTATAATGCAATTAAATTATATCATACGTGTCATATTTTGTTGTCATGCCGCACTTTATTGCACATGCTATGCCTGTACTCCTGGGTTGCACTTTCTTGAAATAAATCAATTTTATTGTCCCTTGCAAATGTCTGCAATTGCTGTCTGCTTTGCATCACTGTCTCTCAGGGCCAATCCAGATGTCACAGTCAGTTGTGGAAATGCAACTGTTGTCCAAGTTTCGACTACATGAATTGTTGGTGTTCTTAGCTGCCCTTGAGTCATCCTGAATTCATGGTGGCCCTGTGGATGAAACGCCTCCAAGACTCATTCAATCCACGGTTGACTGTCCTCCACTGCTCCGCTTAGGTCCTGCAAATTCAGGACCATGACCTCCTCGACTGAGTCCATCCATTTGGCATGTGGCCTCCCTCTCTTTCTACTGCCTCTCCTTCTACCTTTCCCAGCAGAAACCCCTCCAGACAGACCCAGAGTAGACCCATTCAATCCGTTGTTGACTGGGTTAATACCCCATGGATTCAATGCATCTAGTCTATTTGGAGCTTACAAGGGGTTTGCAATTCTCAGCTAAAGTACACCCACATTCAGTCAACTGCTGACACGGGTGCAAATCCCATTGACTCAATGGGATCAACTCTAGCTGGTGCTAGTAATAGGACTATAATTCCCAGCTGATGTAGACTCACTGAATCAACTGTTGACTGGTCAGTCGACATGGAGCCAAATCCCATTGATTCAATGGGATCAACTCTTGTTGGGGCGAGTAATAGGATTGTAATTCCCAGCTGATGTAGACCCATTCAATTGGGACTGTTGGCTGTGAGTCAACATGGAGGCAAATCCTATTCATTCAATCGATCTACCCCAACTGGGGCTAACCAACAGGATTGGGTCCCATTTGCCTGTCCCCTTTAGATAGAAAGCAAGCGTTGAGGTGGGTGGAATTAATCATTTTTACCAGAAGAGGGAGGGGAATCAGAGAAATGCTTTGGCTTGAGCAGAATAGAGCAAAAAGAAAGAAAGAAACAATTTGTTCTTGGTTTTATGTGACCCCCCCCAGTCCTTGTTATGCAACAGTTCTCTTCCGAAAGGAGCCAAGAGAGTTTGGACTCTGCTGTGCATCCAAAGCAACTGGGTCTCTTGGAGGAGCCATGGGGGGCAAAGAGACCCCGCTGTGGGTCGAGGAGAGAGAAGCTTTGGTCAACTTGCTTTTGAAAAGGAAAAGAAATGTTCCCCTGAAGAAGAGCAAGAGGCTGCTGATAGGAAAGTTCAGGAAAGGGGGAAAGAGGAGGCCAGGGCTAGGAGGGAGTGTGTGTGTGTGCGACTCCAAGGGCTTTCTTCTTGGGTTGGCTGGCTTTGTTTTCTGGCGTCCCACAACTCCAAGCTTGGAGCTGGGCCACCGAACATCCTGTTTTCCTGTAACTTGCTTCATCCCTTGTTTGTCTCCTCTTTCTTCTGCCCTTTCTCCCTCTCTGGCCACCCAATGCTGCTGCCTCACTGGCTGCGGAGGAGTTCACAAGTAAGGACTGGGAAACATAGCCCTGGGACTCTGCTTCTTCTTCACAGAGGTTTCCCACCCACCGGCAATGGAGCACTGAACCACCCTGGGAAGGTGAGCAGAGGAGGTGCAAAGACAGGGGAGATGGTTTGGAAGAGGGTCAGAGAGAAGGAAGGAAGGGCAGACACAGAGAGAGCTTGAGGTACAGAGACCACCTTTGCAGAGACTGCCTTTCCTGGAGACTGCTTCAGAAGGATGGGTGCAACTGTTTTGCATCAGTATGGCATATTGGGGGTTTCCCCCACTGCATGTACACACACACACACACACACATATATATATATATATGCAGTAGAGAGAGCCTGCATGGTGGGAGCATTGGGTTAGGACTTTGATCGAATCCCTGCTCACCCATGGAAACCCACTGGGTGACACTGGGAAAGTCACACTCTCTCATTCCCAGAGTAAAGCCATGGCAAACCATAGAATCAGAAACCCTTCCTGAAGAACTAGAGCAGCCCAACTCAATTGGTGCATTGTTCCCACTGATTGAACGGATCAAATCCCATTGAAAGCAACAGTATTCGGAGAGTAAACTGAATCCTCTAGAACTTCTTTCAGAGGCATAGAGATTTTACAGACCATTGGTTTTTGTAACCCATTAAGGTTTTGGCTGGTTGCGATTGTGGTGCAATGGTTTGAGTGCTGGACTAGGAATCTGGGAAACCAGAGTTAAAATCCCCACTGGGCCATAAAATCCCATTGGGTGACCCTAGGCAAGTCCCTACTCTCAGCCTGAGGGAAAGGCCATGGCAAACCCCCTGTGAACAAATCTTGCAGAGAAAACCCCATGATAGCTTCACCTTAGGGACACCTTAAAGTCAGAAACAACCTGAAGGCACACAGCAACAACAACATGACCCACAGATGGTGCTTTCTCCACTCCATGCACACTTATTGAGCTGTTGTGTTCAATATGGCATTGACAGTGATTGAATCGCTTGACAGGTTGTCTCTGTTGTGGCATTTCTGGGTGATCTGAGGACGCCAGTCCCACGGTAAAATGGTGGAGTCCACAGAAAAGATTGTCCTGAACGTCGGAGGGATGCGCTATGAAACCTATTGCAGCACGCTCAGGGCTTTCCCAGGAACCAAGCTGCACAGCCTCACCGAACCCGAGGCCTCCATGGCCTTTGACTATGACCCCGATGCCAAAGAGTTCTTCTTTGACCGAAGCCCCCGGCTCTTCCAGCAAGTGCTGAGCTACTTCCGGACCAGACATCTCCATTACCCTGTGGACGTCTGCAGGTCTGCCTTGGAGGAGGAACTGGCCTTCTGGGAGATTAGGGTCTCCCAACTGCCCCCCTGTTGCTGGACAAAGCTTAGCAAGATGGAGGACCAGGCAGAAGAATGCAATGCCTTTGGGAACGCCGAGGAGCCAGACGACAACCAGGGTCTCCTGAGCCAAGAGGAGAGAAGGAACGGCCATCGCTGGATGCATTGGAAGCTCCGAGTATGGACCCTCTTGGAAAAGCCCTACTCTTCTCTATGGGCAACGGTAAGGAACATGCCTCTTCCATCTCCCAAAATGTCTCCCAAGGGGATGGAGGTGGGGAAGGGATGGCCAGAGCCCAGGATGGAGTAAGGACGCCTCCACATGGAACAGTTGTATGGGCATTTGTGGAATTTCTTGCTCTAGTTCTTGGGATGTAAAGACAGACAGACAGACAGACAGACATTATTTCTGTCATTTCAGTATATTCTGGCTATTCCTGGTCCCAGCTAAAACACTTGATTCCCACTTTCAAGTGGGTTTCTTCTTAAATCGGGGGACTATCAGAACTATATATTGTCTAATCTTCTACTTACTTACTTACTTTCTTCTTTCTTTTTAGAATTATAGTACTATAATGCATCAAATAAATGGCACTCTTGTGCTATAGCTCTGTAACTCTCCCCACAAAGTTTAAAAAGCCCTGTGTTAGTATTTCATGTTACTTTAAGAGCGGCCTTTTAGGAATGTTTGGAAATGCTGTATCTCCCTTTTAATTTCCAATGTCCTTTTCCAAAACATACCAATATGGCCGAATAGGGCTGCATAGCCTTGGAAATGACCAACCAGCTCAGTGCAATTGTAGGATTTGCTCTTTCGGTGACTTCTGTCCTTGGATCTGGTCCAAAATGCAGAGGTGAGGAATTCAGTGGATGACAGGTTTTAGAAGCAAATGCTCAAACTATGGCACCACGTTGGCTCTCAAACTTTGCTCATTTCCCTGTGTTTCTCCAGCCTTCTTCCACAATCCTCCCAATGCTGATGCTGCTAAAAAAACTTCCAGCTAGACAAAAAGCAAAGAGAAAAAGGATGGTGGGTGGATATCAGAGGCTTGGTTAATGAACCACATGCCTAGATGGCAAAGAGCCAGGGTCTTGGGATGTGTCTTGACGTTCACCGGTCTTTACAATTGCTTTCCCTCTCTATGTATATAGGCTCTGGCCATCCTTTCTCTGCTGCTCAACATTGGCCTTGTCATCCTGACTAATGTGAACTCTACGACCCACTTTTTGGTTTCCAACGACAACGTCGAGGACGGCTTTCACCATTACGGACACCGCTGGGCCTTTCTGCACAAGAGGGTTCCTCACCTCCTCTACCTGGAGCTTTTCTTCATCCTCTTGTTCGCGTGTGAATTCTTCCTCCGACTCACCGTCTGCCCCAACAAGAAGAAATTCCTCCGGAGACCTCTGAACGCCATCGACTTCCTCTCCCTCTTTCCAATTTTCATTGAACTTTTCTCAGCCGGACATCTGTCCAAAGACCAGGCCATCATCTTGTGGCTGGGCCTCTTCCGTGCCGTCTACATCCTCAAACTCCTGAGGGTCTTCCGTCTGGTGGAGACGCCTCTGATGCTGAGGGTCCTGCCCTACATGGCCAAGGCCATCTTGAAGGAGATCTTCCTCTTCATGGTGATTTTCGTCTTCGAAGTCCTCTTCTTCGGCTCCCTCTGTTACTACGCAGAGATAGAGGAAGCCTACACGCACATGGATGATGTTACCTCTGGCCTTTGGTGGGCAACGATCACACTGACCACGGTGGGCTACGGAGACATGTACCCCTTCACCAAGTTCGGCCAAGTGGTTGGAGCCTGCGCAGCCATCACCGGTGTGCTCACTGTCATCATCCTGACCACCATCTTGCTAGTCAAGTTCAAGGGCTTTTACGAAGCTGCCGTGGCCAAGGAGAAGAGGAAAAGCATGAAGAGACAGGCAGCCTGAGCACATGTGTGCTTCTCTGGGGTCACTGGGGAGTGGAAGGACACTTCCAAAAGGTTTGGACTCCCCTTTGCAGAAGCTTCTTTGGACAGCATGATGGAGGGAGATGCTCTCTTCCCACTCTGAGCAATGGGCGCCTCTGTCCTGCCTCCCTTTCCTTGAATTGAGCATCATGCTGTCAGTGTGTAACAACAATGCGCTACCGAACCAAAACACGTTTCGCTTTTCTTTGCTGCAGGATCAGAAAAACCAAAAGATCCAGAGGATCGTGGGTGGCTTCAAAATGCAGACCTGGTGAACCATGGGTTGTTCTTGGGAAGGGACATCCTTAAAGGAAGCCTCGTGGAACCAACTGGAACCCTGGACTGAATCCAGATTAAATCTGTCTACACCAGGTGGCTTCTCCAATATCTGGCTTCTGGCTCCTGGTTTCTTGACTCCCATCTCCTGCCTCCAGCACAGACACCTTCTGCTCATGGTCCAGTTCTGGAAAAATCCCTCATGGGCTCATATTGGGGAAAGAGACCTTTGGTTATTCCCTTTGCTCTTGCAACTGATCCCTTCTTGCTTGAAACCAAAGGGAATCCATAAAGCCCTTTCTGTGCTGCGCCTTTCATGCAACTATGTATGCCACCTCCTCCCAACAGTCTTTTTGCTAACTGACATAAGACAATAAATATTAACACATACCCTTGGGAAGGTGCACTCTGTCCCCATATCGGCCAAGCTATCACAAAGCAGAAAATCCCGCAAGCGGCTCTCTCTTTACTCTGTAGAAAAAAACCATAACAATAGCAAATTAAACAGCTGTTAGTTTTAGAGCTTGAAAATGTTGCTTTTCCAAGCTTTGGTCATTTTGTTATCCTTCTGCAAGACCTATAGCTCTGTTGTCCTTCTACCACACAAAAGTGGAGACTACGCCTGCCTCTCTTTTGACTAACCATACATCAAACTAGGCATTAACTGCACATTGTTACTCTGGAGGGCCATGGGATTTCCTCAGGAATTGTGGGTTCTTGCATGGCAGAAATGGGTTGGATTGGATGGCCTTTGGGGTCCCTTCCAACTCTATTTGATTCTATACTCTGATTTATAAACCACATAATTGGCTTTCCCTTACTTCTTCTAAAACAGTGGTTCCCAACCTGTGGGTCGGGACCCCTTTGGGGGTCGAATGTCCCTTTCATGGGGTCGCCTAAGACCATTGGAAAGCACCTATTTAATTACAGCTATGAAGTAGCAATGAAAATAATTTCATGGGTTTGGGTCACCACAACATGAGGAACTGTATTAAGGGGTCACGGCATTAAGAAGGTTGGGAACCACTGCTCTAAATGAAGTGTGTCAATATGGCCAGACCACCTTTTACCAGTAGAGGGCGCTCTTGACTCTTAAATGCAATTTTTAAAGGCTGCAACTGGGAGCAATGCATTAAACGTGTTTTGTTCAAGTTGTTTCTGACTTCCAGCAACTCTCTCCTGGGGTTTTCTTGGCAAGATTTGTTCAGAGGAGCTTTGCCATTGCTGCCTTCTGAGGTTGAGAGAGCGTGACCTGCCAAAGGTGACCAATGGGTTTCATGGCCAAGCTGGGAATCGAACCCTGGTCTCTAAAGTCATAGGCGTTTATCAGACAGGGTCTCTGCCGCATGGAACCGGGGCTTTTGCGTACTGGGCGATTCGAATTCGTGTGCTAACGCAAATGTACTTTCATACTTGGCATCGTTGGATGTGCGCCCCTTCCGCAGGGCTTCCGAACTGAGTGCGTACTGGCTCCTCTTTTTGGCGTATGTTGGCGAGTGCGCTTAATAAGTGGATTGGCGATATCCGGAATGGGGCTCTGTTCGATCTCAGTGCGAATGGGTCTGGTGTGAATTCCCAATCCTGAACTCCATCGCAAGACCCCCAGATTCCAACTCTCCCATGATGCCCTGTTGCAATTTGCCCCACTTTTCCTTACGGTGGGTCTTTCCTCTTGCCGGTTCCAGGGAAGCCAGGGAAGGAGCGCTCTTGGCCCAGAGGGAAGGTAAGCTTGCGGTCCTTCCGGGGGGGTTTTCTGCAAAGTGGGGTTTAAATTTGCCCGCTTGTGATGGGGGCGGTGTGTGGGGTTTCCTCTCCACTGTCCATCATCCACTGCCTTCTCCCAGGGGGGGCCCATCTGCACCTCTCCTTCTGCCTGCCACCAATCCCATCATCCACTCCCTTCCCCCAGGGGCCCATCTGAACCTCTCCTTCTGCCTGCCACTGATCCCATCATCCACTGTCTTCTCCTAGGCCCCCTATCTGCCCCCATTATTTGACCTGCAACCCATCCCATCATCTTCTGCCTTCTCCCTGGGGCCCTTCTGCACCTCTCCTTCTGCCTGCCACCAATCCCATCATCCATTGCCTTCCCCCAGGGGCCCATCTGAACCTCCCCTTCTGCCTGCCACCAATCCCATCATCCACTGCCTTCTCCTAGGCCCCCTATCTGCCCCCCCCCCCATTTGACTTGCAACCCTCCCAGAGAAAACCCTTGGACAAGTCACACTCTCTCAGCCTCATAGGATGGAAATGGTGAACCCCATGTGAACAATCCTCCCATAGCTAGCATGTGCATATATATGATCGCTCCTAGCTATAGTTATCTACCCGCCTGTAGACCTTCCTGTACATGTATGAGTGTTTCTGGGTATGACATCAAGTAATATTTCTTGGTTTGCCTTTCTTTTCAGATCCTGCAGCACGCTGGGGATGACATTCTGGACACTGCAGCATCTGAAGTTGGGACCCCCGCTTTGTGCTGGACTTGCTTGGGGGAATACCTTGCCCTGACTATCCTCGGTGTGTTCTTCCAAACTTCCCCGGCAACAACTTGTACAAAAGCCCAGGAGACAAGCAATCGTTCAATAAAAGATTTTAATTATGATTTTTGGTCGATCTATTTACTAAACTGCCGGATATATAAGCATACATATATAAATGTATATATACACCACCAGACACAGACCATATGTGATTTCATATGTGTGAATATATATATATATATATATATACACACACACACACACACACACACAGAGAAAATTTAGTTACAATATTATATACATATACATGCCAAGGCACGTACAGAGCATGTGAAATCATACGTGTGTGTGTGTGTGTGTATATATATATATATATACACACACACACACATACATACACAAACACACACGCAGAGCATATGCTATTTTATAGGTGTATCTATGTATCAATACATATATTTAGATATATATACACACACCACACAAATGCAACTATTTGTGTGCATATATACCCACACACAGAGCATATGTAATAATGTGTGTGTGTGTGTGTGTGTGTGTGTGTGTGTAGACACACACACTCACACACACCTAAAGCAAAACATATACAGTGGTACCCCGGGTTACGAATGTAATTCGTTCCGCGGCGCCGTTCGTAACCCGAAATCTTTCGCTAGCCGAAAAAGCCATAGCCGCTAGCGCTGGAAAGCCGCTTTTCGTGCGAAAAAGCGCCGAAAAGCACCAAATTTTTTTTCGTAAGCCGGGAAAAAAAACGTAACCCGAAACAGTTTTTTCCTATTTATTTTTTTCGTATCCCGGAAATTTCATAACACGGTGATTTCGTATCCCGGGGTACCACTGTATATATTTCCATGCCTATGTTCATATACATACACACACTCACACACACACACACACACACACACGCAGAACCGGGCATTGCTAATTTGTTGCAAGGGAAGGTAATTGTTACATTAAAACCAAGCAGGAATGTAGAGAGGAAACAGTAATGTGCACGTTGTATCGCATTGTTAATGTGCATGCGCTTGCTCTCCAGCCGTTTACCGGGCTGTCATGCCAGGCACGAAAAACAGGAAAAGGACGTGACCTCCCTTTTCACCCCGGAAGTGTTTAAGGTCGCGACCCATGCAGGGCACCACTGAGCATGCGCGAGGCGGCTGATACAAATCGGCCAATCCACATGTTAAGGTCCGGTTTGGTAAAACATTCTGCATTGAATGCACTTCGCGCAAATGCAGATTGAGCAATTTGAATCCTGCCAATGCGGAAGGACTCCCAGGTATGAAAGTACATTCGCGTTAGCACGCGAATTCGAATCGCTCAGTACGCAAAAGCCCCAGTTCCGACCCTGTCTGATAAACGCCATAGTCCAACACTCAAACCAGTATGCCACGCTGGCTCCATGCATTAAATACCTCCTTATTTTTACCTACATTCCCCTCCTTTCCTTTCCGCTTTTCATACTGTATGCTGCTTAGGGTCTCTTTTTATTGCTATTCACAAAATGGGCATGCTAGTTTCAACCCACATTGGGACCAATGTATATGTGCAGGGGATGATGAAACCTTTTTACTGCATCTGTAGGGTTCTCCCCAAAAAACATTTCTCGATCCCCTGCAAGACACACAGAGTTGCTTCAATGGCATTTTCCCACTGCAAACCTCAAAGTTCCTAAATATCTCCAGCGTCCTCAAGGGCTGCTCAAACTTTTATTATTACTGTTGTTTTCCCTCTGTGCACATCATGCTCCCACATGATTTATCCAAGGATTAATCCTGGCTGCTCAAGGAATTTCTAGATACTTAGTCATCTCTTTCGCTGAGCGACATGTTTGTTGCATCAAAAATAAATCTGCATCGTACTGGAATCTCAGTATGGACATCCTTTTATGGATATTGAAGGGAAAGCAAGATAATCCTCTAAATCGACCCACAAATTCAACCGCTAGTTGGGAAAGCTCCCAAATATTACCCCCTTTTCTTTGGACTGCAACACCCAAAGTCCCACAGATATTCAGTTTTGGGAACTGTAGTCCAAAAACAACCTGATGGTTTGCGTCGTTCTGCAGCTCTGCAGTCATAATGCTGCAGTTGTGTTGTGTGGAAGGGCCCCAAGGCACACTACATAGTTATAGTGTTTTGATACCACTTTAAAGGCCACAGTTCGATCCTATGGCATCCTGTGACTTGTAGTTTTGCAATGCAGACATACACACACAACCCAAGAGCTGTAGTTAAGGAAAGGAGGAGAGAACCTCTCTGGTAAAGGATACTCTATCAGAATATTCTGCTCCTAGAGCAAATTAGGGCCAAACTCTTCCTAGATGCAAAAACAACTAAATTGAGGTTTTCATACTTTGGCCACGTCATAAAAGAAAGGAAGAAACTGCAAATCCCAGGGTTTTGCAGGATGGGGTCATTGGAGGTCTCTTGTTCATAAGGTTGCCATAGGTCAAAGTCAATGGCAGTTGAGGTTCGAATCCTGGCTCAGCCATGGAAACCCACTGGGTGCCATTGGGCAAGTTGCACTCTCTCAGCCTCAGGGGAAAGCAATGGCAAACCCTCTCTAAAGAAAACCCCATGACAGGTTTGCCTTAGGGCCACCATAAGTCAGAAGCAACTTGGAAGTCATGTAACAGCAACAACTCCAGACTACAAATCCCAGGAATCCACAGGACAGATCTATGGCAACTGAAGGGCTCCCAGGTGCAATGAATGTGTGTTTGCCCTGTGCATTACCTCTGATCTGGCAGCAATGCACCCTCTCTATATATATTGCTGTCACTCTCAAAGCGGATGAAGCAGAGGAATCCTTACCCCAAAGGACTAGGAAAGATACTCAAGTGGAAACAACACTACAGCAAGAAAAGGCAGAAGTCTGGGCAGGTTTTAGCCGCCAGGTACAACCAATAAATTGCATTTTGAGTCAGAGATGACACTCATGCGCTCAAGGCCAAATTGCATCCAGTTCTCCGATTGAAGCGTTGCGGAGCTTCATTAATTTTCTAGCCAAGAAAATGCTAGGAAACGCCAGCAGTTCACAAACATTTACACACACACACACACACATATGACGTATCATTTTTTAAAATCTATACTATTCTTAACCATTTGCCAACAGAGTCCCATTCTTGTGGCAATGGGCAGATAAGCAAAGTGAATAAATGGAAAGGAAAGGTTTAAGTGGGATGGAAGGAGTTTGCAATGCTTCGTTGTGTTTCCTAATTAGGCACATGGATTTAAATGAGATTTCTAACCAGGCCCAAAGTTGTATAACTGCTTAACAGAGCATCAGATTCAACAAGTCTCCTCTTGTGGATCCAAGGATTGCTCAAAGGTGCAGGTGGCCAGGGCCATCTTGAAGAAGGAATTCCCCCCTTTTCCCATTGAGGCAGCATTGGCTCACCTGGGAAGTTCCTGGCTGTGACAACAGGTGCATTATGCACCGTCAGCAGACACATGCTGTGCTACTAGGAAATGTATGCAAATAGAATAGGCCAAGTCATTAAAACTCAACTGGGACTTCTGTCGCCATAAATGTCAATGCTTTGGCCAGGCCATCTTCTGGTCAACTACTGGCCCACTAGCCCTCCGAATCCAGGTCTCTCCCAGCTATTGTTATGGGAACAGAGGAGTCTGCTTTACACCGGCTCAGACGCTTGCTCCATCCAGCTCTGTATGGTCAACTCTTATCCTAGGCTTGTGGCTGTTGTTCTGTACCTTGTTGTTGTTATGTGCATTAATCATTTCCGACTTTCAGCAACCCCAAAGTGAACCTATCACGGGGTTTTCTTGGCACGTTTCTTCAGAGGGGGTTTGCCATTGCCATTCTCTGAAGCTGAGAGAATGTGACTTGCCCAGGGTCACCCAGCAGTTTTCCATGGTTGAGCAGGGATTTGAATCCTGGTCCCTTGGGGTCCCAGTCGAACACTCAGACTAATACATCACACTCTCTCCAGGCCCACAACAAACTCCAACTCCCAGAATTCCATAGCCTTGAGCCAGACAAAGGGGTGCCAAACTGTATTTCCCCAGTGTGGATGAAGCCAGAAATCATCCTCTGAAGTAGCAGGGTCTTCAAGGAGTGGTGGTTTCTGTGTCCCACAGGTGTGCAGTGACAAAAACAAACCAGGTGCCAACATTCAGTGCTGTCTGAGGCGCTTGGCCTCAACCGCAGCTCCCAGACAGCAGAGTGCAGATGCACAACTCATAGTGTGCAGTATTTGGCAACCAGGCACTGACCAACCTGAAATAAGGCACAGACATGGTCAACTTCTTCCAAAGTCCTTGGAGGCTGATCTTCCAGGTGCAATACATACAACAAAAGCTCTGACATATATTGCTGGTTATATTTACAGTCCACACTTTCCAAGCTCACAAAACCAACACACAAATCCACTCTCCTCAACTGCTCTGGGTTTTAGAGTCCTTACATACCTGACTAATTATAAAGGACTGGCACCTGGGGTTCCCCCATTTACACTCATATCATTATTTTCCTGTTTCCTTAAAGGGACATTTAACCCAACAGTTTCATGGTGCAAAATGGCACGACACTATCTATGCCTCGGCCAAGCATAAAAGCAACTCAGTAGAGGGCATGGGGTTGTAGTAATGGTCTGAGTATTGGACTATGACCTTTTTCATCATTGTAGGACTCAATTAAGGAGGAGGTCACAGGTATGAATCTGCAAGAGCTTATAAGACAAGTGGCGGGTAAGGGGTCTTGGAGATGTCTCTTTCACAGGGTCACCATGAGTTGAGATCTACTTGAGGACGGTTAACAAAGCTGAGGATCCCATGGACAGTAAAACAGACAAAACAAATTGGTCCTAAAACAGATCAAGTCTCTCTGGAAGCTAACATGACTCGAATGAGAGAGGCTGTCATACTTTGGCCACATCATGAGAAGGAAAGGCTTATTGGAATAAACAACAGTGCTAGGAAAGGTGGAGGGAAGCAGAAAGAGAGGCCCTCTTCTCCAGCCCCACTTCCCAAATGGGTTGGTTTCTCCCCTTTCTGTCTTCTTAACTGTCCAGCTTTTGCATCAATGCATGCTGATGGGGAATCCAATGCCTTGGATGAGTCTAACTTCTGTGCTCAGTTGTAGATCTTCACATTTTAGGATCTTTTCTGTCCCCCCCCCCCTTCTTAGTCTTCTTATGAATCACAGAGTTGGGAAGAGACCCCCAAAAGGGCCATCCAGTCCAATCTCATTCTGCCATGCAGGAACTCACCATCAAGGCACCCCAAAAAGATGGCCTCTGTTTAAAGATGAAGGTGGGATTTAAGTAGAATGGAGACGGAGAATAAGAAGAAAGAGTTTTCTTCTTTGGAGGTTTTTAAACAGAGGCAAGATGGCCATCTATTGGGGGCGTTTTGATTGTGTGTTCCTGCATGGCCCCATGCGTCTCTTCCAACTCTATGATTCTAATAGTAGTAGTAGTCGTAATAGTCTGCAAGTGACTTGAAGGCACACAGACCATGTGAGACAGGCAGCTGGGACGCATCACAGCAGCACATCATGTCCATCTCCTGACTTCCTTTCCTCTCTCTTCCTTCAGCGCCGCTGCCTCACTACCACTCAGTAGTATTTTAATCTGCGGAAACAGATCTACCAAGGAAACCGAGTCGGAGGGGAGGGCCAGGGTCCGGCCACGGCCCCCGCCTGCCTCTCCATGTAAACACTTGATGGTTTCCTGTTATTGCAGCTCAAATGGTGCCATGACATCACTTCACAAGGCCTTCCAAGAGGAAGAGAGGAGGAAAGGCACAGGGAGACACTGGGAAAATGTCAGCCCTATATGGCAGCCAAGGGGCTGGGTAAACCCCTCAGAAATCTTGAGAGAGAAAGAAAGAAAGGCAAGATTTCTGGCCCTTGGCATGGCTGAGTTAAACTTTGAAAAAGGACAGAGCTTGGGTTGGCTGTTCCTAAAGGGAGACGGGTGACGTGGGCAGCGAAAGGTTTGGCAGCTGGCACCAAACAGCTGGAAAGGAAAAAGGGGATGAACTGGAGGAAAAGAGGGGGAAAGAAAGCGGCCAGCCTGCCTCCTCCTCCTCCTCCGACTCTGCAAGCCCAGTTGGGTTCTGGAGTTTGAGCCAGAGGCTGAAAAAGTAAAAACAAACCCACAGTAGCAGTTTCCCATGATACAGGCAGTGACTGGAAATGATCCAATTTCTCCCTCTTCCTAGAATCGGATGATAACTCCCAGCAGTCTCTGTCCCAATGCTGAGGAACAGTGGAAGTTGCAGTCCATCTGGAGAGGAGCAGAATCCCCTCCTAAGCCTTGAGTCACTTCTTCCCTTGGAGGAATGAAGTGCCCCAGACTTTCTAGGGAGGAATTCCCATTGAAATGCCCCAGTTCCAGGAGGTTTGGCCATTAGCATTTCCCCAGGGGCAGTGACCAAAGGACATTAGTTGAGATTTCCCATCTCAGATACTGGAGTTTCTAGGCTGCCCAAATGGCCCTTTTCTTAGCCTGAAGGGGCTGAAGGCTGCAAGAGATGGGAGAGGCACATGGGTGCAAGCAGCCAAGCGCATGGTGCAAAGGCAGGCTGACCAGACGTCCTCCTTTACCAGGACACGTCCTCCATTCCAACCTTCTGTCCAGGAGGAATTTCAAAATGTCCTCCATTTTGAGCATGACTATACAGAAGCATGGATTCACATTTATATTAGCGTTTTTAGCTTTTGCAGCCTGCCCTTAGTATCCACAGGTTTCCTACCCATGGATTTCAAGCCTATTTAAAACTAAACACATCCCAATAAGCAAACCTTGATTTTGCCATTTTTATATAAGCAACACAATTTCACTACACTACACTGTTCAACAGTCAATCGACCTGGCGATACATGCTATGACTTAAAACCGTATAAAATAGGAAAGATTGCATATAACTTAAAACCATATAAAATAGAAAGGTTACATAAAAACACACTGTGCTATTGCATTTAATGGCACATGAGCTTCCATGGTCTTTGGTATCCATGAGGAGGTCCTAGAACCAAACCCCAGCGGATACCAAGGCCCCACTATAATTATTATTATTATTATTATTATTATTATTATTATTACTATTATAAAAATAATTCCATTGTATTTAATGGAACTTGAGCATCCATGGCTTTTGGTATCCATGAAGTCCTGGAACCAAACCACAGCGGATACCAAGGGCCCACTGTATTTGGTAGTGTCCTACATTTTTCTCACAGGCCCTACATTTTGCAGTTAGGACACCTGGTCATCCAAAGCCAATGTCCAAAGTACCAAGAGAGAGCAGGGTCTGTGTCATTTTGGGATGGAAATCCCTTGCCTTCATCCGCTCCAGAAAAAGGCTTTGGTCAACCGGGGTCAACTAGACCCGGCTGCAATGCATTTTGCTGTGAAACTTCATCGGAGACCTCCAAGCCTTGCTTTTCCCTGTTTCCAGCCTGGCCGAAGGGATGGCCTTACAACCCAAGAGGATAAATATTTTCCCCAGGGGAAACAATGGTCCAGAGATAAAAGAGCAAACACTGTCCCTCCTATTCACTCCTATTTCTTTGCATGTGATTTTCTTTTGAAGGGGAGGTGTGGAATTGTTCCAGCATCAATTCCAGGCCAGGTCAGAGTGGTTTTGCTTTTTCCCTGCAGGAAATTATGTCAGGGTGACTGAGCAAAGGGCGTGTAAGGCATCCCTATTGTGCCAATGGACCCACTGCCAGGGACAGAGAGACTCTAGGCCCAAAATACACACACACCACCGTCACCAACACCATCACCACACACCTCAAATCAAATGCTATTTTTACACCAAAGGAATCATCTCGAAATCAGAAAGGTCACATTACGGCATCGAGTTGTCCGGGAACATTTTCCACTCCAGGACTATGCATCCCATCATGCCTCATAAATGCACCCTTATGTCTAGGGGCTGATGGGAGTTGCAGTCCAGCAACATCTGGATAAGGCTACACAGCCTGCAACATTAGCTTGAGCTACATTAATAATGTCATCTACATTAATAATAATGGTTAATAATAATAATAATAATAATAATAATGTAGTCTGCATAATAATAATGGCTGTTTTATGGTGGGTTTTGAAGCATTCAAAGCACTTTCCATGCATTTTTAGCAGTAATGCTGAGACTTTGGAAGTAACAACATATATATATATATATATATATATATATATATATATATAATTTTTATTTTGCAACAAGTAATATGCAAAATAACAACATACAAAATAGTCGTCAAATTTTGTTTTCCAGATCTATGTACAGTATTTACAATCAACTTCCCACGTTCCTCCAGTTTGCACAAACCTTTTGTCATTTAAAACTTATTTTCTTCAATTCAAAAGTATATATAAAAACAATTCTTAAGCTTGGTTTTAAATACATGGAAGTAATACAAGCTATGCATAAACTCAGTTACTTCTGACACAATATTTAGTGGTAACAAAGGTATAATGTTACACTCCATAAGTAACAAACTTGTTAAATTACAGGGTATATAATGTGTAACCATGTCCTGTTATTTTTCCAACAGCACTTGGGAGGTATTAAAAGTAATATTCCTGCTCATCCTTAACCTCAGCTGCATTGCAATGTGGAAATGAAGAGCTGGAAGGGACTCCCCAAAGGCCATCCAATCCAACCCTCCTGAAAGATGTCCATCCAATTCTGTGTAAAGATCTCCAAAGAAGGAGAGTCCACCACACTTGGAGGCAATCCACTTGGCGGCCAAAACAGGTCTTGCATCCAAGAAGCTCTTCCTGATGTTTAGGAGGAATCCCATTTCTTGCAATCTGCTTCCAATGCTCTTGTCTCGGAACCAGCAATAAAGAAGCCGGATGCACCTTCCACCTGGCAGCCCTTCAGGTGAGTGTCCACACCCTTCTGAGTATCATGGATACTCATAGTAGGATAGGATAAGGCTAAAGCAACCTCTGAGGTGAGTATCGTGTCACCTCTCCATCTTCCATTCTCCAAGCTAAACATCCCCAGCTCCGTAAACCATTCTTCAAATGGTTTCCACCTTTTACCATTTTGGTTGCCCTCCTTCGGACACGTTCCAACGTCCATCTTGAACTGAGGGTGCCCAGAACTGAATATAGGATTAGCTGGGGGATTCTGGGAGGTGTAGTCCAACAAAGGAACTTCTCCAGGCTCTGGTTCACTCTCTTAGTGAGAGAAAGGTCATGGCAAAGTTTATGGGGTTAAGCTGAGGGTAGGTCACCTCCATCTTCTGCCGCTCCGCCAATGCCAGCCCTGGTGCCATCTCTCTTTTTCCCCAAGAGTCCTGGCAAACCTCCCTTTCTCTTATCTCTCTCCGGAGAATGCCGCAGGGCAGGGCATTGTCCCTTGCCGCCTTATCGCCAGCCCTGATTAGGGCATAATCTAGAGCAAATACAGAACGGTGCTGGGACTGAAGGAGAGTCAACAAACCAAGGATAATGGACTGCGATTTTGGCTCCTCCGCTCTGTTGGTTTTCCTTAACCGCAGCCAAAGAGCAGAGGAGGAGGGGGAAAGGGGGGAATAAAAGACTCCCAAAGAGACACACATATTCTTTCTCTCTGAGGCAGGGATCTTTCCAGTTAGTGCAAATTGGTGCAAACCCAGTGCAAAGGCTGACTCCCTGAACTTGATCTCTTCTATAGAGAATGTAGGCCCTGACAAACCATGTGGCCCCAGGGCTGTTTTTGTGTGCATTTTTGTACACAATATAATAGACAAGAGTTTCAAGATGATGATGATGAATTGAATGCAATGGGACGATAAAGGATCCATTGGGAGTCTTCCTGCCGATCTGGGATAGTTGGGAGGCATCTGGTTCTTTCCTCTCTTCAGGCCAGACTGAAAGACACTTATTGGCTTATAAGGTGACCATTGTATCTGGATAACTTGAACCCAGACCTTTTACACAGCATTCTGCTCTCAGCCCTACATGGCCTGAGACTTTACTTCTAAATACATTTTCTGCTTCGTATTAAAACCTTCCAAGCCATAAAAGTAGCGTCTTTGCTCAGAAGGAGGCTGCAGCCATATTCTGCCTATACAGTACTGTATGCTGAATTGGAATAGAGTTGAAGCGGGAACCAAATAGGACCATTACTTCTAATAATAACCATCATAATAATATAAAAGGAGGGTTTATTTTCGAATGGTCAGTTTGGTGATTTTTTTTATTTTTAATTGCTCCTTTCCATCCAAAATCTGGCTCTCTTCAAAGGCTTGGGTCTATTTTTAGACCGTTAAAAATAAACTGGGAGTTGCCGCTTAACGCTTCATCCAGGGAAGGAAACAAGACAACTTTGGGAGAACGCTATAAAGGACATGCAACAGACCTAACTCCCCCTTTCCCATAAAGAGGCTCATTTAGACTGTCCTAAGGGTGGGTATGTATATATATAATAGATGAGGGTTGCGTGCTGCAAGAGAGGCTCAGCTCTAATCGCTTCCTAATTGTGTCCCGGAGGCCATAAAGAGAAGACCATCTGTTTGGTTCATCCCCGTTTTATGACTGGACCCCATTAGGCCCCAATGGTGAAGATGGAGGCGACTATCGCCATACTTACCATACTCAGTGTACGCTGTCTGTCTACTTGAAGGGAAGAGATAATACAGCGGTCGCTTCATATTCACTGAGGGACCTTGCGAATGTGGGGGGGGGGGAATGCACATATATTGAAAATATTATTCTTTTTTACCTCTCTAGGAATCTCCAGGTCCTCCAGTGCAACTCTATGGTCCTCATCTGCCAGAAGTTGATCATGGAATCATGTTGGGGAGGCCTACAAATGCCTGGAGAAGTGTTCTCTCTAGGAATTTGTTAGGTCCTCCAGCACAACTCTATGGTCAGCTTCTGGCAGAGTTGCGTTGGAGGACCTAGAGATTCCTAGAGAGGACCTATTGATCAAAACTACGAATAATCAAATCCGCAGACGTCAAATCTGCAACTGCGGAGGCCAAGGGGCTAATGGTTGGAGTGTTGGACTAGGACTCTGGAAACCAGGGCTGACTTCCCAACTTGGCCATGAAACCCACTGGGTGACCTCAGGGCAAGTCACACTCTCTCAGCCTCAGAGGATGGCAATGGCAAACCTCCTCCGAACCCATCTTGCCAGGAAAACCTCGCGATGGCTTCACCTGAGGGTTGCCATAAGTCGGGAACAACTTGAAGAACCACAACAAAGCCCCAAGGAAGCCCTTCCGCAGTACTAGCCTCTCATCTGGAGACTTAGGCTGCATCCATCCACACCTCCTGGCTCAGGGCTATGGAATTCTGGGAGTTGGCGAGTGTGTTGTGGGGCCTTCCTTCCTTCCTTCCTCAAGCTCTGCTCCGCTCTGGGCCCACAACAAACTCCAGCTCCCAGAATTCCACAGCCTTGAGCCAGGATGCTGAAAAGCGGTGCCAAAGCGGGGGATTTCTCGAGTGTGGCGGCTGCAGCCATTGTCCGTTGTCCTTGACCCCCTTTCTTCAGGAGCTTGGCATGCCTTCCTCTGATGTGGCTGAGAAAGTGTGACTTCCTTCCCCAAGGCTAGTCAATGGGCTTGAGCCCTCCTAGCCTCTGGCGTGTCCCTTCCCATCCCCATTCCCCAGTGGGTTTGGCCCTGGATTTCCATTCCCGAAGGAGGTTCATCTTCTCCCACACGAAAGACTTCAATGGTGCTGAGGAAGGAGGCTCAGGAGGCTCCAGACTCACGGGGCTCTCTCTGGGCAAGGAAGGGGGCTTTTGGGGGGGGGGGGGGGCGGAAAAGGCCAGGGAGGACGGAGGCCGGGGCCGGGGGGCCTCCGAGGAGGGAGGGCCCTTCTTCCGAGAAAGCCTCCTCTGGCCCCGGGGCCTCAGGGCCAGCCCTGGGAGGGAGGGGGGAGAAGGGGGCCCAGCCAGCAGGCACCTCCTCTCCGGCCCCGCCATCCATGCCTCCTCCTCCTCTTCGGCCCAGAGCCTCCCCTGGTTGGCCCCAGCCCCGGCCGGAGGAGGAGGAGCCCGGCGGCCTCAGCAGCAGCCCGCCTCCGCCCGCCCGCCTCAGCCTCAGCCTCAGCCGCCGCTCCCTGAGTCGCAGCCTCAGCCTCCCTTCGGCCGCCGGCAAGATGCCCAAAACGGTACGTGGCGCCTCGGGATCCCTTTTTCTTGGGGGGGAGGGGGTCCCCCCTTCGAGGCAAGAGCCCCCGGCCTCCCTCCCTTTCCGCCCTCGGAGCCCCCGGGAGCCCCTGGGGGGGGGCGGGGAGGCCAGGGTTGGGGGCCACTCCTCCTCCTTCCCGGTCTTCCTTTGGGGGGCTCCCTCTCTGGCTCCGGAGAAGCCCCAACTCTAGGGGCCTGCCTCCCCTCCTCTCCCCCCAACTCTGGGCCTTTTCCCCTCGGCCAGGAAGAAAGGCAGGAGGCAGGCAGGGAGGGAGGGGGGCCTCCCTCGGGCCCTCTGCCTTCCTTCCCCGAATGGCCAGCTCTTGCCCTTCTCTGTCTCCCTTTCCTGGGCCGGGAGGGGCCGGGCCTGGCCCTCCTCCTCTTCCTCTTTCGGCCTTGGGGAGGCTTTGCCCATTGGGCAGCACTGCCCCTGAGCTCCTTCCCCGGGGGCTCTGGGGCCGAGAGAGTGGGCTGCCTTTGGTCTCAAGGCTGGGGACCACCAGGGAGCCCCGAACTCTGCTTCCCAGAATTCCTAGCTGCCATCCAGGCCGAAACAGCCGGAGAAGAAGAAGCAGAGTCCGGGCGCTCCCGAACTCTGGGGCTCCGGCTGTTTTGGACTTCCCCTCCCAGAAGCCCCAGCCCCCATGGCCAAGCATGCTGGGAGATGAACCTTTGGGAAGCACCGCTGGGCCTCCCTGGATGCCAATGGCTGGCCCAGGAAGCCCACCGAGGAAGGAGAGGCTTTGGGGGATCCATCCCATTCCCTCCTCTTCCAGCCTCCCTTATTGTGGCAGACTGCTTTGGCCAAAGGAAGAGAAAAGCAGCTGGGAGAGTGGGGTGGCAGAGGATTAAGCAAGGGCCAGTTGGAAGGCATGAGACCTCTTTCTTAGGCTGGGTAGAATTGCACTACAGGCCATCAGAGCTTGGGCAAAGTTCCTTGCACTGGGTTGCAGTTCTGGGCATCTCCCAAAGCAGCCCGAGTCCTAGAGCTGTCATCCAGACTTTGCCCAAAGCCCCAGGTTCCCTTCCCAACATCTTTCCAGTCAGCATAGACAGTATTCAGTTTTGGATGGAGCAAATTGTCCAGCGTGAGGTCAAGGCTTTTCCTTGCTCTTTGCTTTGTCTGTGGTTCAGAAACGAGGGCCGCATGGCTGCATCAAACAGTGAGCCAGGCTTTGGCGGTTTGTGACCTGAAGCATCATGGCTCCTGGGCTGGAAGCATCGCTTTGCCCAATTCCTGCCTGGCTCTCGGGGTCTCTGAGATTCTCTGATACGCCTTGGAAGCTTTGGATGCTCCACGGGTTCTTCATCATGGAGCAAAAGCAAAGTGCTGATGGTTGAGTCACAGGCCTACATTTTGTCTCAGATGTTATTTCTGTTGTGGGTTAAGGTGGTCTCTAGAGGGATCTCTACACAGGGACAAAGGACAACCGCATTTCAACTTTGTCCCTGGTCCCCGCATGGCCAGGAAGGGGCCTGCATTTCCATTCCTCTAGAACAGTGCTTCTCAACCTTTGGTCCTCTAGATTTTGGAGACTTCAACTCCCAGAATTCCTGAACAATGAGCCTATACTGACTGGGACTTCTGGGAAGTGAAGTCCAAAACATCTGGAGGCCCAAAGGTTGAAAGGCACTGCTCTAGAAGAACTGGACTAAGATGGCATCCCTGACATGATATGCAATCCTCCTTGTAAATTGTGACAGTGTGCATTAGTATCTCACAAAGTTTCCTTCCTGCCTTGCAGTGAGATCCATGATGCTCTGGGACCATTGTGTAACAGGATCAGATGTGTGTTGGGTATGTTGAGTGTGGTAGTCCTAAAGGCAGAGAATACATATGATGGGCATCATTCACAATTTCCCTTTATGTGCTCCCAAGTCAAATTATGATGGTGTAAATATACATAGCAGGGTGCCACCCCTTGTTCTGACTTCCTTAACTAAGAGGCACCGATGGCAGAAGGGGGTTGGCAATACAACAAAAACCATTGCAGTGTTTTGCAATGCCTCTTGGAGTCCAAGGAGAAACATTCGATCTCAAGCCCTTCTGACAGCCTCAGACGTTGGCGCTGTGTAGGGCTTTTGTCAGATAGAATTGGGCTGGGCCTTTGGGGGGTGTTTCAAGTCCAAAAAGTGAGGGGGGAATGAAGGTGGAATGGTTTATGGTGGCGCATAATTCTCCGCATGTGGAGCATTGTTGGTGTGGTGTGCTGTGCTGTGCCGCCCTGGCATTGAATGGCATTATTTTACAATGGAAGGTGAATGCACAAAGGCACCATGTTTGTAGCCTTGCCTCTGTGACCTTAAACTGAACTGTGGACATTCAGAGTTTAGCAGAAATGCCCAGTTGTTGCAGAGAGGGACTTAAGCCACGCCTAAGACACCAACAGGATCCAGTTGAAGGATTGCAGAGGAGGACAGACCCAGCCCAAACCGGAGTGACACAGTGCTTAGCCACCAGTGCTTCTGTTCAGGGCTGCGCATGGTGTCACCCTTCCCATTAAACTGGAATTATGCCTCTCTCCAGATCTTGTTGGACTGCAGGTCCCAGTATCCCAAGCCATTGAAGGAAGACTCTGGGTGTTGCAGTCCAACAGCACTTGGAGGGCCACATAATTGGCTGGAGATACGTAGGTCAGCCTTAAATACTCCCGGCCAGCCTCACCAGACTACAAATCCCAGGACTTTGTAGAATGGAGCCATGGGCAATTAAAGTGGTGTCAAACTGATTTATTTCTGCAGTGTGAATACACTCAAGGCAACTATGTTGGAAGGAATAGTGTTTTTGGTTGAACACATTGTAGGCCTTCATATCTGCTGGGATTTGGTTCCAGGACCTATCATGGATGCCAAAATCCATGGATGATGATGATGATGATGATGATGATGATGATGATGATGAATATTTACACCCATTAAGATTGAGGCGGCTAACAACATTAAAACATACTATAATGTGATGTCCCCAAAAGCCACCCCCACACACCATAAATCATACTTATAAACATACTCAAGTCCCTTACTAATGAGTGGATAGTAAAATGGTGTCCCTTTTATAGAATGGCAAAATCATGCTTGGCTTTTGGAAATGTACATATATTTTGGATATTTTCAATCTGTGGATATGGAAGACTGGCTGTGTGTACTATTTACACACTTCTGTGTATGTTTGGTAATACCATTTCAGACGTTCTGGCTCCTGAAACCTTTCCTGTAAGATGTGAGCATCTTTGTAAGCGCTGCTGAAGTGAAACGTTGTGGCTCAGTTTTCATGCAGGGCTTGAAGGTGTTGAGAGCAAGGCTTGCTTCTTGGTAATCCTCAATTCAGTTCTCGGTTGCTCTGGGGCCTTGTCTCAGCTTGACTTGAGAAGTTGTTCTTGGCTACGAAGAGCAACGGTGCTCCGAGTGTCGAGTTGTTCAAGTCCGTACTTGACTGGTGTCTGGGGAAAAAGATGGTTTTCGGAGGGAAGGGCCCCTGGAAAGAGAGAAAGAGAGAAGCCACCTCTCTTTGGAACGGCTCCACTGTTTTCCAATTAAAGTTACTCCTAATAGAAGAACTTCAGGATGCAAAACGGGGAATGTTGGCACTCAGGAGATAGATAGTTTAACAGCAAAGTAAAGTTCTTTTTTCCCCTTTTAGTAGCAGTACTAACCAGGGGGAAAAATGCATGGTGTATATATCTCTTTTAAAATAATGACTGCATTGTGAGTTGTCCCACCTGACTGCTTGCAAAGATCTCTTTTTTGATCCTTTCCTCCCATGTTGCCTTGAAAGTACAATCGGTTCTTTAAAAGGGACTGCTATTCGATGCCAACCTTTGAAATAAGATCAACGTATAAGCTATTCTTTACCTTAAGTTTGAAAAAAATCAATTTCTTGCGAGTATGTATTTATTTTATCATTGAATACTATGTGTGTGTGTGTTTCTTTTACAACGGTTAGTCATCTTAGGGGGAATTGCATCAAATAGGTCAAGTAACTATTATCGCTCTGGAGGAACTGCCTTTGCTTGGTATGACTACTCAGTAGCAGCTAAGACGGGTGT
The DNA here is from genome assembly GCF_019175285.1 of Sceloporus undulatus. NCBI lineage: Eukaryota > Metazoa > Chordata > Lepidosauria > Squamata > Phrynosomatidae > Sceloporus > Sceloporus undulatus. Next base: position 50,599,165 of record NC_056528.1, on the reverse strand, counting down.
TGCAACAAGGTCTCTCCTGACTGTTTCACTTCTTTGACACACCCAGTTGCAGACTTTTCCTCAGTTGGTTTGGTGCTTGAGGTTCATCCGTTTTGGCCTCTCAAATATCGTGGCATTTCCAAGCGATCTTGTGCAGTTGCTTGTAGGAAAGTTGTTGCAGACTGATCTGACGTGGGGCACATCTAGAATAGAAATAATGCAGTTTGATTGCCACTTTCAGCTGCCGTGGCTCCATCTTAGAGAATCCTGGGATTTGTAGTTTGGTGAGGCACCAGTACTCTGGCTAAAGCCTTGCCTTGAAGCTGAGAGAGTGTGACTTACCCAAAGTCACTTAATGGGTATCCATGGCTGAGCTGGTCTCCAGAGTCCAACACTCAGGCACTGAACTTTGGTCTTCCAGGTCTTTTGGACTTCAGCTCCCAGAAGCCCTAAGCAGCTTGGCCAGCAGACAGGCATTCTGGGAGCTGAAGTCCAAAACATCTGGAGGACCGCAGTTTGGAAACCCCTCCGCTACACTGTGCTGACTTTGTGCATTACTTGATTTCTCTGCATCGGACTTGCTACTCCTGATGGTCATTTGGGATGAAAGGAAAGAGGCTGGGAGCAGTAGGAGCAGCTTTTGGGTGGTAGGTTGCATGCATCCCAAAATGTGTCTCCATTTTGCACCTTCTGGTGAGGATTTTGGACGGCGGGAGCCTGAAGTTGTAAGCTGAAAATACTGTCATCTGTGGAGATGTGAATGTTTTAAATGTGTTTTAACTCTCTGCCATGGCGCCGTTCATCATGGAAGTAGGCATGCAATGGCAGGTGCTCCTGGGTCTGCAAGCTTGCGCTTATCCTCCATACTATATTTTAAGGGGAATATATCTGTATTTGGACATCAGGTGCTCTTCTTAGCCTGGCTCAATGCTGAGGAATTCTGGGAAGTGTAGTTTTGCGAGACATTAAGCTGCCTCTGTCAGAGAGCTCAGGTGGGGCCCTGATAAACTACAAGCCCCAGGATTTCCTAGCAGTTAAAGTGGTTTCAAACCGGATTATTTCTGCAGTGTGTTTTGGGCCTTAATTTACTTTACTGAGAACCCATTGTGCTGGAAACGGGGCATGAGATGAAGACAAAAAATAACAGTCTGAGTGATACATGTCTGAACCCCAAAGCAATTGGTTTCTATGGTTGGTCACAGGGGAAAAGCCCAGTATTATGGTTGATATATTACGACTTGCTTTTCCTCCAGGGATCTTGAGGCTGCATCTTGCATTGTGCTTCCAGCTGGTTCCTCATCTGGGCATAACCAGACTTGCTTGCTTTTGGCCTTCGGCCTTTTCTCTATGTTCTTCTTGTTAAAAAATGTCATGCACATCAGTGACACGCATCACAACAGGAGAGCTCACGCTAGAGACCACATTAGTCATGCTTTCCAGAGAGGAAACTCTGCTTGTAGGGCTGGTTTTCTAGTCCTGATAACTGGCAAAGATGGTGGAGGCAGACAATAGCAGCAGCTTGATCTGGGGAATGAGGGTCATAACATTTAGGGCAGGAGCTAAAAGCCATTTGTGGAGCTGTGGGTTGGGCTGCATTTTGGAAAGAAGTTGCAAGAGGCTTGCTTTAGATCTGAGATTAGATTTTCCTTGCCTTGGGGTGGGGCTGAGTTTTACTGGTCCTTTCCATTAGAAGAATTGGTGAAGGAGTGGGTTTAACTTCTGGGCTGCTTGAAGGATTTGCAAACTTCTGCATCCAAGAGTCATTTGCCTGAAATTTGCAGCGGGTAAAGGAAGAGAAGACCATTCAGAGGAAGACTAGGATTGGGAAGGGCAGCTATGAAAGAACTAGAACAGATCCTACAGGGTAAAGATATACAACTGAGCACGAAAGTTAGAATCACCCAAGCCATTGTATTCCCCATTAGCATGTACAGATGCGAAAGCTGGACAGTTGAGAAAGAAGATAGGAAGAAAACCAACTCATTTGAGATGTGGGGCTGGAGAAGAGTGCTGAGGATCCCATGGACAGCCAAAAAGACAAGTGGATCCTAGAACAGATCAAGCCAGAGATCTCCCTGGAAGCCAAGATGTACTTTGGACACATCATGAGAAGGCATGGGGAAGGTAGAAGGAAGTGGAAAGAGAGGAGGACTGCATGCTAAATGGATGGATTTTATTAAGGAGGTCCTGGACCTGAATTGGCAGAACCTGAGCAGAGCAACTGAGAATTGGGGTTGGGGCAACCGTGGCAATTCCAGTTGGCAAATATATAGTTGGCAAATTCGACTTCACATCAGTTGGCAAAACTTGCAAACCAGCCTATATAACAATTAAAAACCCAAGAGCTATGTTGACTTTTATGAAAAAGAGTCAACACAAAAGGAAAAGCGATAAAGAGGAATGGGGAGAAAAGTAAACCTTAATACTACTACTACTACAACTAATAATAATAATAATAATAATAATAATAGTGTAATAAGGATCAAGTGGAACTGAAACGCTTTAGAAAAAGAAGCCAAAAGGATCTCGGCTGAGCTTCCGTATTTCCTAATGGAATAGATGCTTGCTATAGTAAAAACTGATGGAGACGATAAGGCGACTTAGCAGAGCCAGTCACCTTGCCTCTCTTTTCTTTTCCCCCCACCTTGAAAATGGCAGATTTCCACTTTGGCCCTTCCATATTACTTGCAATGAGAGCCAACCTTGCTTGGTCTGCTAGTTACTCCTTGGAGGCTTACCCATCCCTTTTGGCTTGGATGCCAACTGTGGTTTGTCCTGCAGGTAGTTGCTCATTGTCACCTGCAAGTATCGCTGTCAAATCCCATTTGGAACGACAGTCCGGCGATTTGTGAATTGGTTGTCTGTAATTACCTGTAACAAAAAACTGGTGCGCATACAATGCTAACCTACTGTAGTTATCTTTGGAACATGGAAGAAGTGAGAACAGGCCATTGTGTGAAAGAGAGAGAGGAGAGGTCTCTCAAACAGCCATGTCTAAGTATGAAAATAATGTACTACACTTGTACATTGCCTTCATGCTGTTTTTACTTTTAATGGCTCTGTTAAACAACTGCAGCCACAATTTGTGCTACAAATGAACATCTCCAGCCTTTATTCTGAATGGCTTCATATTCAGGGGTAGCTGTGTTGGCCATACATCAAAACAATGCAAAGCCCACAAAATCCATTACAAGTTGAGTCTCCCTTAACCAGATTTCCAAAATCTGAAATATTCCTAAATTGTGCACATACTGGGCTGAGATGGTGACACATTTGCTTTCTGATGGTCTCATGTGCACAAACTGTGTTTCATGCATGTAAATATTAAAAAATATCTATCTATCTATCTATCTATCATCTATCTATCTATCTATCTATAATTACCTTCAGGCTATGTGCGTAAGGTGTATATGAAACATTAATGGATTTCATGTTTAGACTTGGGTCCCACCTCCATAATATCTCATGATGTCTCTGCAAATATTCTAACATCTGAAACACTGCTGGTCCTAAGCATTTTGGACAAGGAAGACCCAACCTGTACCTTTATTGGCCAAACGAAATGCACCCAGCGCATCATGCAAGCTTCCATAGCTCCACCGGCTTCTTTATCAGGCCAAAGAAGTTTAAAATAACCATACAGGAGAAGGAAAAGTGTGAGTGTTGGAGTCATAGGCCTACATTTTGTATCAAAAAACATTTCACCAAATGGCTTGTTAATAAATGCAGCCAGCCCTCCCATAGTTGCAGCTTTGACTTTTGCAGATATATATGTTCACTCTAGGAATCTCTAGGTCCTCCAGCCAGACTCTATGGCCAATGGTTGCCAGAGGTTGCACAGGAAGGACCTAGAGAGAACACCTCTGTAGGCATTTGTAGGTCCTCCAGTGCAATTCTATGGCCAACCTCTGGTGGATATTGACCACAGAGTTGCACAGGAAGACCTAGAAATTCCTAGAGCGGTGGTGCAGTATCTCAAGTGAAAATAAAATAGTGGTTTTTTTATTTGCACTGTTTTCATTTCCGTGGCGCTTCTGTGTCTCTAGCCTTAGCAAATGTGGAGGGCCAACTGTACAAGGATTGCCCTATTTTAAGGGTGCTTCTGGCTGGTTGCCTCTCCTTTTTGGTGGAACCTCTCTAGCTAAGTTCCCTTCTTAGGCTTCCAGATGCTGGAGGCACGCTGGAAAGCTGCTAACATAACATTCGCCGGCACACATTTGGAAAACAAGAAATCATGCGGAAATATGACCAAGGGAAGTTTGGGATCCTCCTGCACAGTTTCACTGAGGTTGTCTGTCTCACTTGGTGGAAAAAACTGGGTGTGTGCTCTCTTAAGCGTAGCTACTAGCAGGAGGCATTTCTTCCCAAGTCTGGAGTGAATGCTGCCTTTGTTCAATTGGTGCTCTTAAAGCAGCAGCAGCAGCAGCAGACCCTCTTGCGCTTGGCGTACCTTGCAAAGTCTGATCCTATGTGCATTTGCTCAGGGAAGAATAAAATCCCACTAAGTGTACAAAGGGGTATGAATCCATGAAATCAAATGGCAAACCTCAACATAGGGTTGTTGTTGCTGCTGCCGCTGCCGCTGTCTTCTTAATTCTGGACTCAAGGTGACTTGCAACAGCTGAAACGAAATGTTGCTATAAACTTTGCTACATACAAAAGTTATCATGTAATTAATTTGCCAAAGAATTAAAAACCTGTTAAAAGCATAATCCCTTAGAAAGAAAGTAGTGGTAAAAAGTCTGGTCGTTGTTCTTTTGCAGCATTCGCTGTGGCGCTATAGCTCTATCCTCTGCAATATTGGGATTTGTAATTTTTTCCCAAGGGGTTTAGCTTTCTCCAGCCCACAGAACTACAAACCCCAATATTGTTTAGGACAGAGGTGTGACAGTTAAAGTGATACCAAAGTGCATTACTTCTGCAGTGTGGATGCACCCTAAGCATCTAAGTCCAGGAGGTTTTCGGTTAAACTTTCTTCCTATCATCTGTGCTCTGTGTGTTTGTGTGTATGTACTTCAAATTGCCATTCAAAATTTTCTGGGACGCCCACATTACCGTCTCTTTTAAGCAAGTTGCTGGGTGTGGTGTGTGTCTTGTCTTTCTCCTGCTATCTGCTCTTCTGGGATAATACAGAACTGCAGAGTAACATGAGCAAATGCATTCGGTGCTCCTGAGCATTGTCTTGCGGTTGTCATTTTCCAGCAAATTAGCTTCGACTTCAGTCTCTCTCTCTCTCTCTTAACACCCACACATACAGCACACACATATGTGTCTGCGCATAGAATTTAAGTTATGCTTGCACAGAGGTTATGACCTGCCGGAAGAGATGTGCCAGCTGGAATTTGCTGCCTGAATTTAAAAAGAGCATTGGAGACCAGTCTCTTCTGGCAGGCTTATCCAAATGATCTTTAAATTGTGAATTTTAAATGATGAATTTTAGATGCGGATTGTTTTTAGTATGTGCACATTTTGGGTCCAAAACACACTGCAGAAATACCCCAGTTTGAGACCGCTTTAACTGCCGTGGTTCATTGCAATTGAATTCTGGAATTTGTAGTTTTGCAAGAGATTTAGCCTTCCCTTGTGCCACAAAAAACTACAGTTCCCAGAATCCCATAGCATTGAGCCATGGCAGTTAAAGTGGTGTCAAACTGGATTATTTCTGTGGTGCACATGCAGCCTTAGTTGTCCTTTTAAATGGATATGTGTTTTAACTGATGTTGTTTGTTGCTTGTTGTCTCTCACCTCAGTCCATGGGGAGAGGTGGGTAAGAAATAAATACTATTACAAGTATTAGTATTAAGTTGGCCTGCTAATGAGGCAAGCCACGCTTTAGCACTGAGTAGCCAACTTTGTTGCCTCCCCCCTTTTTGCAGGAAACGAGGCGGCTGCCTCAGAGGAAGGCCTGAGTTGCCGCTTGCACAGCTTTGCAACAGCCGCCTTCTCCACCGCAATGTGCCTGGCAGGAAGTGGGTGAAGCTCTTTGCGCCAAAAAAAACCTTGCGCACTTCCAAATGCTTATTCAGTCCCTTTTTGTGCCTTGCCTTTTCTCTTCTTTCCCTCTTCTCTGGTTTGTTGTTTGTGTTTGTTGTTTGTGTTCTGGGGACCCTTGTCCCCAGCGGGACGCGACACCGGGAAGCAACCCGGACATTTTAGAGACGCCCTCCTTCTCTCTCTTTCTCAGTCTCTCTCTCTCTCTCTCTCTGGGCCTTTCTCCAAAATGTGGAGGAAGCCAGTGACTAAACGCTTCCTCTCAATGATGTCAGCTCCTGGACCCTTCCCTGTCTTCCTTGGTACAACTCAGAGACTGAGAGAGAGAGAAAAAGGCCTTATTTGGCTGATTTGAGCTCTCTGCACATTCAACTTCTAGAAGGCCCTCCCTGGCTTTTGCACAATAAAGCTGCTGTTATCGAAGCTGAATCATAACCCTGGAGGCTGGATGGAGCAGCTAGGACTGCTAGGAAGAGGAGGAGGAGGAAAAGGGGAAGATGAACTGCTTCGGAGTTTATGCCACCCATTTTGCCCCATAGAGTCATATTGCTGGAAGGGACCTCAAGGGCTGTCTAATCCAACCCCTTTCTGCCATGCAAGAAGCTCTTGAGCGATGCCCATCCAACCCCAGATTGAAGGCCTCCAAGGAAGGACAGTCCACCTCCATCCCTTTGAGGCAGTCTCTTCCACCCTCAAACCGCTCTTACAGTAAAGCCATTGTTCCTAATGTTTAGGTAGAATCCCATTTCTTGTAATCCATTGGTTTGTACTCTAGGGCCTGAAAAACACCTTGCCCTTCCCAGGAGGGTCAGGCAAAAGCAAACTGCTGCAAGCTCTCCTAGCTTATTTGTTCATCTGTGAAATATTGTGTTGTGGTTTGAACGTTAGACTATGACACTCAAACCACAACGCAACATTCTGTCAGCCTTAGAGGAAGGCAATACAAATCTCCTCTGAACAACTCTTACCAAGAAAGTAGTACATAACAACAACAACAATCTTCTAGAGAATTCCAGAAGTGTAGTAACTCCATCCTATGGAATAATGAGACTTGTAGTTTTACAAGTCCTTTAGCTTTCTCTGCCAAAGAATGCTGGTGCCTTACAAAAGTGCAAATTTTTCTAACTCTGGAGACCAAGGTTGTTGCATTTATTAGATGAATTCAATTCAGTGATGGTTATGTATGTAATGCTATGTACGAATGGTTTGAGCTCTGGACTGTGAGTCTGGGGATGAGGATTCGAGTCCTTGCTGGGCCATGGAAAGCCATTGGCTGACCTTGCGCAAGGTACTCTCTCTCAGCCTCAGAGGATGGCAATGGCAAACCCTCTCTGAAGAAACGTGCCAAGAAAACCTGCAATAGGTTTGCCTAAGTCAGAAACTACATGATGCCATGCAACAATAACAACCCGGATAAAACATCTTGCTAATAAAAAGACAAGAGAATTTTAAAAAGCAAACTTTTGCTAAACTCTTGAGCTAAAACTTAAGAATGAGAGGGGTGTCAGATCTCTGAAAGTGTGGCTAAAAAGTACCTTGCGCCAGAAACTCCAACACTCCTTTCCCCTTTTTTGAGTTTACTGAGTTGTCATTTTGTTCTTGCTGCTTAATAAAACAAACTCTCGTTTCCTGTGGCTTTGAACACAGAGAGAGGAGGAGTGCGAAAATCTAGCCGCAGTTTCGGCAAAAGATAAAGGCCTCAGGCCAAAGTGAGAAGTTGCTCGCAGGCACAAAAACCCCCCTTTTTTGTTAACCTTGTTGCAGTTTGAGACTTAATTTGCACACTTGAATGTGCATGGGTTTGTTTGGGGTTTTTTTGCACACTCCTTGCAACTAGGATCCTTTTTCCATCTGTGATGTGAATGTCTGTGAATATTCTAGTTGCTAGCAGGCAATGCTTTTTTCTTGGTGCCTCCTACATGTGCCCTTTTGTCTGAATTTTTATGAGCAAGGGTAGGAAAAACCCAGGCATCTCTTCTTGCGCTTTCCCATCTGGTTACCTGGAGGCGATTCTTAACTTTGCCTGAGGAAGGTGACTTGTGCCGGTTGGGGTCTGAGGGTGTGTTCGAAACCTGCTTCGTCTTGCCTTGGCCTCCGTGAAACCTCTTCACCATTTTCTCTTGCAGCTGCAGGTTTTGCAAGAGAGCACCATGCGCAATTCCAGTCTCCAAACAAAGATGTTCTTCTGCGTTAGAAAATACCCATTTGCAGTTCTGGAGCATCACAGGGTGCATCTACACTGCAGAAATAATGCAGTTTGACACCGCTTCCCATCCCTTGGGCTTGGATCTACACTGCAAACTTAATGCAGTCTGACATTGCTTTAACTGCCGTGGAATTTACTAAGAACTTGGTGCACCCAAGAATTAAATAATTTCTAAGCCTTCTGATCATTTTGGCTTCTAGGGAAAGTTCACACAAGATTTCCATCTGTGGCCTTCCTCTCTTTCTGCTACCCTTCACTTCTCCAAGCATTAATGTCTTTTCAAGTGAGTCATTCCTTATCATGATGTGGCCAAAGTACGACGGCTTCAATTTCAACATCTTGGCTTCCAGGGAGATTTCAGGCTCAGTCTGTTCCTGGAGCCATTTGTTTGTCTTTTTGGTATCCTTAACACTCCTCAAAAGAGTTTATTTTCCTCCTGTCCACTTTCTTCACTGTCTAGCTCTCACATCCATCCATAGTGATGGGAATATAATGGCTTGAATGGACCTAACTTTAGTGTTCAATATTATATCTTTGCAGTTTAGCATTTTGCCTAGTTCTTTAATAGCTGCCCTTCCCATTCCTAGCCTCCTTCATTGGAAAAAGGGAATACAATGGCTTGGACGTTTCTAACTCTAGTGCTCTGTATCTTTACACTAAGCAGATTTTATTTCTTTTTTGGAAAGACTCTTTATCTGGTATATTTGCAACATCTGCTGTTGTAGGAAATGGCAAAAGCATGAATGTCTTTATAGCTGTAGCACCGGATGGAGAGGTCTGTGGCGTTTCAAGGCAGACACACTTCTGTGTTGTCTTCAGGCTTCCTCCTCCTTCTCTTCCTCTTCCTCCTGTTTGCTGCCATTTTCTTCCTCCATAAAGGCTAGAAGCAAAGGGCCAAGAGGCTGAGATGACTGTTTGGAGAGTTAAGGTGCAGTTTGCCCACAAAAGCAAATGATAAAATGGCAACACTTCTTCTGGAAGTGAGCAACTTCTATCAATGCCTTGCTTTTCCTCCTGGTTGCCTCTGGGGCAGCAATTCTTCACATGTGGACCCTTGGTGTGTTGGGGTTGTGTGTCTATGTTCATGATGGGCTTTGTGGGGTGTTTTTGAACCAAATGCAAGCAATATTTTAAAAGAAAAGAGTTTTCTGATTTCTGTTGCTGGTGATGCCATGTTCCCGTCAGAGCTCCCTGGTGCCACCACAAACTACAATTCCTAGAATTTCATCACACGAAGCCATGGCAATTAAAGTGGAGTCGGACTGGATTATTCCCGCAGTGTGTGGATGCAGACAAAGAAAGCGAAAATAGTTACGAAATGCTGAGAACCACAAGTGCAGATTCAGCAACTCTGGGGAAAAGAAAACAGCGGCGTTTCCAGGAGTGAGAAGTGCTCTGGGATTAACTCCAAATCTGGATGAATTTGCCATGGATAGGATCAAAGTAGCACAGTTACAAAACGTGGTACGGCTTGTAATTTGTGACATTGTTGGGCGATCCTTCGCTGATTCCTAGGTTCTTGGAGAGGATCTGACTCATTGATGATCCAACAGCAACACTTAGAAGAGACTGACAATGCGGCAGTGCCAGGAGTTGATGTCCAGCGATGTCCGAGGAGGGAAGTGACCGCCCCACAGTTTCTAATGGGAACGATGCAGAGTCCTAGATACTCTTTGGACTGCAGCTCCCAGCATTCCTTATTATGGGTTCTTCTCTCAAAAGAGAGCAGAAGGCCTGTGGGAAATCAACTGAAGGATGACAGTTTTGGATTTAGAACATGAGCTTGTTCTCGTTGATGTCACTGGTTTGAGAGAGTGCAGAATGAAGCTGGGAAATCCTACCAAAGCCTTGGAAAGGCTACTCTTTTGGATTGCAAAATCCCCCCCCAACTAGTGTGAGGATTCTGGGAGTTGCAACCCCCAAATGTAACTTCTCCCAAGCTCTTCGTGGTGCATGCGCTTTGCAAAGGGATTTCACAGAACAAACCATTTGATATGAACTTATGGAGATGTTTTTGCAGTGTGCTTTTGTGTGGGAGATTGTGGTCTCATCCCTGTTCATGTGAAGATGGCCAGGAAGATGTTCTTTTCCCTTCCCACCTTTGTGGATTCTGGAGAATAAGGCAGAGGTTCACCCAAACTTTCATTTTCACCTGCGACGGCCCAACGCCGAGCCTTGCAACTCATTTATAAGTGTTGTTTGCTGTGGACTTTAAAAGAAAGAGCAACACAAGAGCTAATAAATCCCGCAAAGCCCCTGTTCTTTGGGATTAAGCCTCCAGAGTTGGGTCAGGCTGCAGCCTTGCCGTTATGTGACTTTTGTTTCTGTTAAGTGCAGCTGAGCAAAGGGCTTCCTTCTTACACACTTCTACAAAAGGAATACTGCTGAAGACAGCATCTTGATTTTAAAGTGTATTGTATGTGATCCAGGTCTAGTAACCTTTGTTGAAAGCTCCTCCTTTGTCTCCCCATCCCTGCCAAAAATACACATTTTTGGGGAAATATTTATGTGCGCCTTCCTCTCCAGTCCAGTTGGGTTTTCAGCCACTAATTTTCTTCTTTGGGGATCAGTTTCCAGGATGATCACCACTAGATATATATATCTGGCTTGCCTGGTTATGGTTGCATCTGCACTACAGAAATAACCCAGTTTGACGCCACTTGAGAATCAGATTGTATCATCCAAGATCTCTGTGGTTAATTGCAGTCTTGGGGCTTGAGCTGCTGTTCATAAAGTAATGAACAATTGTCTAATTAGCCATTTTTAAGCCGTTCTGAGAGCATTTCTAAAGAGCGGAGTATAAATACAACAGCCAAAAGAGGATCTGCTTTTCCTCCATGCCTTTCCCCTGATTTGCCCTAAAATGCTTCTCCAGGTTACAAATGGCTTACAATTGCAGAAGCGACCCTGTGGGCTGCTTCCTCTTCCTCACTTAATGTGGGGCATTCTATGTGAACATCCCTTGGAAGAGGGTGTGTGTGTTTGTGTAATATGCTTGAATGGTTGGGGAACTGGGTTTCTCCGCTCTAACCATTTCTGGCTAAAAGATATATTTGGAGATAGACCTCATAGTCTGGGCAGCCCTGGTGAGTAACTCTGAGCCATTTCCAAGTAATCTGTGGTTCTGGGCAGTTATTCATCGAAGCGATGAGCCGTCCAAGGACTTGGCTCTGCCCCACCCAGGCGATGGCCCTCCGGGTGGGATATTTTTAATCCTGTCCTGGGAGCTGTTCTTCCACTATTCTGCCTGACCAGCTAAAAAGTCTTAGGTTTGATCAGACAGCTTGGATTGAAGGCATTATATTCAGGTTAGAGCAAAGGAAAGGAACAAAAGGAAGCAATGGTGCAAGTATATCATCATCGTTGTCATTATCATCGTCATTTCCATCTTTGTCCCCAGTTTAGGACTTACAGTATCTTCTTCTTGTTCTTATTGTGTGCCTTCCAGGCATTTCTGACATATGGCAATCCTAAGGTGACCCTACCATGGGCTTTTCTTGGCAAAATTTGACTTGGTATGACTTGGTCCAATGGGTTTCCATGGCCAATTTGGGATTCAAACCCTGGCCCATTAGTGTCCTAGTCCAACGCTCTGACAATATTGCAGTCCCCCCTCCCAAAAAAATTCCCTACAATTGAACCATGGCAGGTAAAATGACATCAAACTGGATTATTTCTGCAGTGTGGATACAGCCAAAACATAGGCAGGCTTGTAAGGGAGAATAGGTCATTCACATAACCAGGATCTGAGCCCTTCTGTTTCAATGAGGCAGAAAGACAGGGGTTTTCTCCTCCAGGTTGTGACAACTCCATAGCAGTGCTGAATATTTCCAGATTGATGGAACATGTTTTAGACAGAGATTGTAAACTAGGGAAGAGCGGGGGATATCCAGAATATCCAGACTGTGTAGGAAGGGCTGGAGTAAATTCTGTGGGACTATTCAGTGCGGGGCATGTGTTGCTGCCTTTTTATGGGAACACGAAAACATCAGAGATACCATCGGACTCCTGACTCTGGCTGACTTGCAGGGCATTGTTAAGGCTGAAAGGCAGCTTGGAAGGAATCAGGGGAATGGCTTTGCACACTTGGCACCTCTTGCTTTGGCAAAATTGGGCGCAGCGTTGCGTTGTGAGTAGTGTGGCTTTCCATTGTAGGCATGACCTTACAGCCAGGTCTTTGTGTTGATAAAAAGCAGAAAATGTTCTTGCAGGTTGGTCCTGTTGATGTGGATGTCTTGAAGTTCAGTTGCTGGCCTCTATTGGTCCTTATGGATTGGGGTTCTTTGCCCATGCCATGTAACCATTTACATTGCTAGAGCTGGATGGATCTCAAGGTCCATGCTACTCCAACCTCCGGCCATGTGGAAACATGTTGTTATGTTGTTATTCTGTGTAGTCGGTTAGCACAGTTTGTAGAAGTGCTTCGTTTTAAGGTTTGTAGTTGCTTGTGTGGAGCTTCGCTTTATACGTTGTCTTCTGTGGTTAAAATTAATGTGTTAATAAAAATCATTATGACAAAGAAAGAGAGGCTGCACCCTTGAAGACTTTTCCTTTAGTTTAGCCTTTGGAAAATGGACCTGAGACAGTCAGAATTCTCACTGCATTCTATACAGAGCTTTTGCTTTATACAGAATTTGGAAAAACAATCTGCTTTTGGACTATAAAACTCCTAGAAATTCCTCAGCCGACCCAATGGAGCATTGTAGCCCCCCCAAAAATTAGAATTTTAAATTAGTAAATTAATCAATAATGAGGAAACAAGCAGCGTGCTGTTGTTGTTGTTGTTGTTGCTGTTGAAGAACACCATTTTTCCTTGCAAAAACAAACCTTTCTTGCCTGGGCTTTTCATCATTTGTTTTAGTGAGTCGTGGGAAAGAAAGTCACAACCAGACCCCAGTCCTTGCCTGTCATGTGAGTTTGTTTGCCTTGTTGCCTTGCATGTGCATTGTTGCGCATACCAGCGAGTTGCACAAGAAGACGTCTGAAAGAGTGGCCTCCTTGAAGGAGCGCAGGAGTGTTGGCTTACCTTGTTCATCCTTGCGCCATGCAAGAAGGGGCAAACCTCTTAGAAGAGTCAGAGAACATATTTTTAGGAAAGGAACAGAGAAGGATTTAAAAACAAAGGCTCCGAAGGTTGAAAAGGAGGTGTGTGTGTTTGTGCGTGATAGAGAAAAAGAAAGAAAGGATGAATGAAACTTAGTTAGTTAGCAGCTCCTGGAAGACCCAATTTCTTAGAAATGGCCCTTCTTTGGAGAGATAACACATTTGTACCCAAGGCAGCGAAGATACTACTAAACTAACCCCTTGGCTCTCAAAATGTTCTGTCTTTTCAACCTGGGAATTTCCAACTCTTCTTACATGGTTTCGGACAACGGTCAGTCACTCGCCGGTCAGTCAGAAGAGCGGCCTTTGTTCTTTTTTTGAAACATCCCCACCCAGATGCCATCACCACCAAGTTCATGTCTTCCGATCGTTCGTCTCAATATCTGACCTTTCTTCCCTCCAAGCCCAAAGCATTCGTAAGCAGCTTTGTTCTCTCTTGAAGCAGTGACAGGGAAGCCCAGAGGGAGGCAGGGAGGGAGGGGTGCCCAAAGCTTCTGTTTGGTAGAAAATCAAATCAAATGAGGAAATGGCCAAAATAGAGGAATTGGAGCCTTGCAGAAACCCAGCCCTAAATGTCGTAACGGTCGGTGGAATGGAGACATGGCGCTCAAGTGCCAAGAGAGTAACTGTGGCCCAAGATGGTCAGTCTGCAAGATGACCTCTGGCTCCACATTATCATTCTGTCCATCAAAGGTGTGGCTATGGAGAGAGGCAATATAAGGTCATTGCCCACATCTTTAAAAGGATTTTGCATGACCCAATGAAATGTTCCTCCAGTCCCCGTGTTTCTACCATTGTTGTTGTTAACTGCCCTCAAATAGACTTTGGCTCATGGCAACACTGTGGATGAAACATCTCCAAGCCACTGCTCTGCTCAGGTCCTGCAAATTCATACCCATAATAGAGTCCATCCATCTGGCCTTTGGTCTTCCTCTCTTTCTGCTTCCCTCCACCTTCCCTATCACTATTGTCTTTTCCAATGATTCATGCCTTTTCATGATGTGACCAAAGTACGACAGCCTCAGCTTAAGCATCTTGGCTTTCAGGGAGGTTTCAAGCTTGATCTGTTCAGGGATCCATCGGATTACCTTTTTGGCTGTTCCCTATCTTCAGCACTCTTTTCCAGCACCGCATCTCGGGTTTAATTTCTTCTTATCCTTAATTATTTCTTATCCTATCATTCCCGTAACTTAAGACTTTGGTGGAGCATTCAGAACGTCCAGAGAAAAGGGGCAGGCAAAGAGACCAGGGCAGTGGTTCTCAACCTTTGGGCCTCCAGATGTTTTGGACTTCAATTCCCAGAAGTCCCAGTCAATATAGACTCATTGTTCAGGAACTCTGGGAGTTGAAGTCTCAAAAATCTAGAGGACCAAAGGTTGAGAACCACTGCACTAGAGGAATGGAAATGCAGCAAAGAGAAGAGTTCTAGGTAGGAACAGTTTTCACGGTCACTCTTTGCAACACTAAAAACTTTGTGTGGGACCGAGGCTTCCTCTATTGGAAACCGGGGCTGTGGATTCCATGCAACAGATGAGTCAAAGGTATGAAATAAAAGTACACCTGAAAACGTTCTCATTGCTGATGCTGCTAGTGGACCATATTGTCCAAGTCCAAGTCCTGGAACGAAGCTCCAGTTCGAGCATCTTTGCTTGTGTCCTCTGCAAGAATCCGCTCCTGTGTTGTGGCTCCTTCTCCATTCAAGGCAAGGAGCCAGGCTTGCAGAGGCATTCCTGGAGTGGGCGTCTTCTCAGCGAAAAAGCCTGAATTCCACACCTGAAATCTCCCTTCGTTCAGTGGGTTAACGGAGGCTGCACACCCTTCCTTGGAAAGAATTTGAAGTACACTTAAAGAGGGACTTAGCAACAGTTGTTATGGGGCAGTAGCCACAAAAATGTGTGGCAACCATAACCAGAGAGGACAGAGAAACATGATCAACCGATTCTGTTGTTGGGATATTAGTGCATTAGCAAGGCATGCCTGTGCAGGAGCACAGAAAGTCTCAATGATGAAACATTGTTCAAGAGGGTCCCTATGGAGCTGGAAGGCAAAATGAAGGCATTGATGCCCCCAAATAAAAATTCTGCCTACCCCCTCCCCCCCAAAATGATTTTTTCCTCCAGTCCCCAGATTTCTCACATTGAAGAAAATGAGACATTGAAAACCATCCAGACCTGTGTGTGTGTGTCTATATGTGCTTTCGGCCTGTTACAGACAGCCAAAATAAAGCTGCTTCGAGTCACAGTGGAGGTATGGTGTTTCAATGATGCATGTGTCCTAAGAGTCCAGCACCAAAGCCACGTTTCAGCTTAAGGCTTATGTGTTTGGTGTGGCTTCTGGACTCTTAGGACGCATGCATCATTGAAACACCATACCTCCACTGTGACTCGAAGCAGCTTTATTTTGGCTGTCTGTAACAGGCCTTCAGGTCACCTGTCAACCTATGGCGACCCCATGAATTTCACAGGGTTTTCTTAGGAAAGGAATCCCCAGACATAGTTTTGCCAGTTCCTTCCTCTGGTATTTGTTGGCAGCCTTCCATCCAAGTGCTAACCAGGGCTAACCCTGCTTAGTTTCCAAGATCAGAAGGGATCTGGTACCTTTAGGATTTTTGTTGTTGTGTTCCTTCAAGTCATTTCTGACTTATGGTGACCCTAAGACAAACCTATCATGGTGTTTCCAGGGCAAGATTTGTTCAGAGGAGGTTTGCCATTGCCTTCCTCTGAGGCTGAGAGAGTGTGACCTGTCCATTTAAACCTCCTGCATTTGCTGTGTTCTCTTCTCTTGGTCACTTTTTCTTTGGATGTCTCCACTGAAGCTTTTAAGTTACTGCGATGCAATAAAGGAGAACAACAACTTGATCAGTCTTGTTGCTTCTGAGCATCTAGGAACAGAAATGGAGGAAACCCCAGGCCTCCGAAGCTGGACTCCTGGAAAGGGTTTGCCCAGATGGAGACTTCTTCCTGCCTCTTGCTTTCCGTTCTGCAGGAAAGGTGGGCACTTTGGGGCTGCCTTCTGCTCGGCCTTCTCTTTCCTGATGGGATTACCGCTATGAAAAGCCCTCCTTCAGAGGAAGGTTTGCTTTAATTAAACCGTAATCCCTTCAGCAATTGCAAGCACTCTCATATGACCCAGCGCCAGGGTTTCTCCTTTGACACACATACACACAAAACAAGGGGGGACATTGCAGAGACGGCAAAGGAAGGGGTGTCATTGTGGGGAACAGAAACAAGGGCCAGATGTCCGTAAGTATTTCTGGAGTTCCAGATGACCATGGGACTTGTCTTTCTCCCTTCGACTCCTTACAAGCCCCTGGGAAGTCAGGCTGGAAAGTCTATGGGGACCCTACTAGCTGGAGTTGGTTCCTGGCAGGTTTTGTTTCCTTGATGATAAATGAAGGGTTTTATTTTTGGCTTTGGAGGGGGAGACTCCTGCCTAGGAGACTTTGGTATGCAAATATGAATTTTGGCTGGAGACAAAGAGAGTCCTGCTGGGGTACTTTAGTCAATGGTGGCTACATATTTCTGTGGCTTTGCAAATTAGTTATGATGCCAGTTTCTCCAGCCTTCTTCCAGTTGTGTTAGACTTCAAGTTGCATCATCCCAAGCCACATGCAACATGATGGAGATTCACTCCTACTTAAGCCTTCTCCATAAGCCTTGGATGCTCTAAGACAAATCTAAGCCTCTTTGAAGATCCCATCAATCTTGCAGTGTTAATCTGCGCTGAAACTACAATCTCTTTTGTTGCATCCACTGAACAGAGATCAAGAATTAAAGGGGGGGGGGGAGAAAATCAGTGCTCCTCTTCCCATTTTCATAAAAGCTTCTGTCTTCTCCATCCAGCTATTTTCCAAAACCGATACCTTACAAACCTGCCTTCTGGTGTAATAAATGGTGATTCTCCATAGCAGAGGGACAAAGGAAAAATCCCCAATGAAGTGTCAGACCAAGAGCTGTGGCCCTTGGTCGCATGTTGGTTGCAACAGTTGGCATCCAACTGGGCGGTTTGTCTTGGCAGAGGTTCTGATGGGCAGATGCCTGGATGATGGAGACCCAGCCAACTGTGTGGCAAGCAGTTGTTGGAGGCATTTGCCCCGTTCTTGAGGAACGGAGGAAGCTGCCCATATACCGATCCAGACCCTTGGTCCAACTCACTAAGTCTTATCCACTTGAATCGTCAGCAGCAGCTGTACTCTCTGGACAGATTTGAAGGCAGGATCCTTCTAGGGCTGCCTGGAGACTTACAAAGGGTAGATCTCTGGGATCTTCTGAGCATCGCTTCTCTCTGGTCTCACCACCTTCTCAAGCTCAGTTGTTGGGGACAAGGCAGGCATTTTTTGGTACTTCTTGGTGGCTGCTCCCAGACTTTGGAGCTCCCTCCTTAGAGAGGCCAGGCTGGGCCCATCCTTGTTCTCTTTTGGCTGGCAAAATTAAAGCATTCCTGTGCCACCAGGCTTTTAGAAACTGAATGGCATGGGCTTGTAATGATGCGGAGTGGTGTTTGATGCTGTGCACATGGTCTTTTCTATGATTCTGGAGATGAGGGTTCAATTTCCCACTCAGATATGTAAACCCATTAGGTTCCCATTGGCATCCCATCTTAGGATATTAACTATGTTAGCATTTTATAAACTTTCCCCTTCTATTTTTAGACTGTGCTGCCATAGGCAGGCTTTCATCTGTATTCTGGCTACTAATATTGTATGGCGCAGTGCAAATCTATGACACTCTGTAAATAAAATTTAATAATAATAATAATAATAATAATAATAATAATAGCAAACTCTCTCTGAAGAATCTTGCCAAGAAAACCCCATGAGGGTCTCCATAAGTCGGAAAGGACTTGAAGGCAAACAACGCTTACATAAAGCACAATAGGTTTTCTGAAAGAGGGAAATCCCAAGCTTGGATGGCTCCTCCAGATAGTATGAAACCAACTATACTTGCTGTTTCTTGTCTGACCTCCGCTTGTGAGCAGGGGCTCTGTGTGTGTAAGTGTGTGTGTGTAGGTGTGCGGAGGAGGTGGGTTTGGACAGTGCGCAGGGAATGGGAAACCTTTTGAAAGGTCCTGTCACAAGGAGGCTTAGCAGATAGTAGTACCAGGCACCGGGCAGCCCTGTCTCTCATGTCTCTTTCCCTCCGGCCAGATATTGTGGCTGGAGCAGCAGAAAGGAAGGCAGGAGGTGGGAATCGTTCCTTACTACACTTTGCAAGGCTGAATGTTAAGGTGGAATGCCTCTCTCCACCTTTATGACCAGGTAAAACAATGATGGCAAGGTGGAGAAGGATTTCCAAGGAAGGTTTACAGGTAGAGAGGCCAGCATTTCTGGCTCCAGTCTGGTGTGCTTAGATCTTAGGCATCCAAGTTGCACATTGCAGGCTCTTTCAGATTAAAACACCACCATGGCTCTGGATCAGGAGAAGTAATCATAAAATGTCACATAGGGAGAACGGTGACACATCTCCCCTTCAAAAAATCTCACTTTATAAGCCGCTGGTAAAGAGCATGGCAAGGAGAGCGCCACAAAGGCAGCCAGGTGTGTTCCTTTGGCTCAGCCTTTCCCAACCTTTCCACCATAGAGGAACCCTTAAAATAATTCTCAGGGACATACCTGCATTAAAAAGTTACAGAGTCTCCCATGTCTAAAATGCTCAGGACTAGGAAGTGTTTGGGATCACAGATATGTTCAGATGTTGTAACATTGGCATATCCATAAAGGGATGGAAGCCAAGTCTAAACACAAAATTCATTTATGTTTCATTATACACCTTACGCACATTGCCCCAAAGCAGTTTTATGAAAACAAACATTTTAAAATAATTTTGTGCATGAAACAAGCTTTGCATACGTTGAACCGTCAGAAAGCAAAGGGGTCACTGTCTCAATTACCTATGGGGACAATTTAGGATTTTGGAGTGTTTTGGAAATTCCAGATAAGGGACATTCAACTTGTGTATCTATATAGCTCATATAAATGAATAAATGGTTTTTGCTGATGATCTCTTGTGGAACCTCAACCAGGGAATCCTGGTTTGAGAGGCTCTGCTCTAAATGGATGTTCAGTGTCAGGTGTCCTCCATGACCTCCAAGTGGTCCTCCGAAGTCCCAGGAGAGGATGAGATTGCTGTAGCTGCTATGGGAACATTGCTGGACAGCAGGCCCACAGGTTCAAAGCATGGATGCAACCATCCCAGCAGATCTCATTTGGGAAGTCCAAACTGATATGTCTTTGGTTTGAACCCTTGAGATGTGGATGATGGCTTCCAGGCTTTGCAAGAAGAAATCACTGGTCTAAGACTATTCTGGGTTTTGTATACCGTCATTAAGGGTTAATTTCATTCTCTTCCTTATTCCAGATCAGCGTGCGAGTTACCACCATGGACGCCGAGCTGGAGTTTGCCATCCAGCCGAACACAACTGGGAAACAGCTGTTTGACCAGGTGAGATCGAGTCAAGCCTCCGAAACAGTGTAGGTTGAGTTGATGTTGGATGTCAGGAGTTGGGGAGTCTAATACTCGGAAGCGCATGTTCTCCGTTATGAGACTATAAGCCGACCTTGGTTCCCATATTGTGAGAAAGGCTGGTTATAACTTAAATACAACAACATTCAAAAGAGAGAGAGAGATCCAGCAGAAACATTTTGCTGCTGTGCTGCTAATCATGGACAGAACCTTTCCACACCTTGGGCCTCATGTTTTTGGTGTCCGAATAAACTCAGCGTTCAAAAATAAACATCGGATCTTCCTGTGCAGAAATGTTTATTCTGGATTTTTATTTTTCTGCCCTTTTAATGTCCTGTTTACAGGCAGCTGGACCAACATGGCCTCCTCCCTAGTGCGCTCTCTTTGCGTCTCTCTACTGAACGGTGGCTTGCTTTCACATGCAGCAAGGCTGGGCACTTTGCAAAAGGTTAAGGGGGCTTTGTTTGAGTTCTGGAGGCCATGCAGATTGCCCAAAATGCCACTTTTGGGGGGAAGGCCAAGTGTTACAAAAAAAATTCCAGGGTGCTGCGTTTTGCCCAAACTTGAGGTTCAGTATTTTCAGTGGTCTGAAGCAATAATGGTGTCTCTGGGAATCAGATTCAGTTTGTTCATGTAAGGTGAGGGTAGTTTGGCCATATTTTGCCTTCCCTTAAAGCTGCCCCTCTCTTCCATGGGAACAGGGGAGTTATGGGAAGAAACAGGCAAAACCAAGTCAGAGTATTCTTTGTCTAGGAAAACCATGTAAAATTAATGGGGTCACCATTAGTGGACAGGTGACTTGAAGGCACAAGGAACCAGATACCATCTGATCTTGGAAGCTAGGCAGGGTCAGCCCTGGTTATTGCTTAGATGGGAAACCAGAAAGGAATACCAGGCGCTGGAGGTTCTGTTTCAGATGAAGGAACTGGCAAAACCACCTCTGCCTAAAAAACCCTGAGAAAAAATTCGTGAGGTCACCATAAAGTGATAGACAACTTGAGGGCACCTGTTAACCTAAATATCCTGAAGGCACCATTAGATCCTATGTGAGCTCAACAGGGTCAGCCCTGGTTGGTCCTTGGATGTGAGCCCACCAACCAGTCCCCAAGTGCTGTAGACTCTATTTCAGAGGAAGGACCTGGCAAAATGACCTCTGGGTATTCCTTACCTAAGAAAACTCGGTGAAATCCATGGTGTCACCATAAGCTAATAGGCAAATTGAAGGCTCAAACACATGCAGACAAGGCCCCAGATCCCATCTGAACTTGGAAGTTAGGCTAGGTTAGCCCTGGTTAGTACTTGGATGGGAGACCACCAGTGAATACCAGGTGCTATAGGATATATTTCAGAGGAAGGAACTGGCAAAGCCACCTCTGACGATCCTTTGCCCAAGAAAACCCTACAAAGTTCATGGGTTTGCTATAAGTCTGGCAGGAGACTCAAAGGCACAAAGAGGGCCTGAAGTGATCCAGAGAAGGTTTTGCCTGGACCTTTGCTCCGGTGACGGAGGGTACAGACTAACAATGATGGGTTTTATGTTGGCTTGTTTTGTAAGAGAGGTCAGGAATTTGGGAGCTGCCTCTGCTCCTATTCCAGGGTCCTGATAAAGGCCGTAATCTGCACTTTTTCCAACGCTGCCCTGGAATTTAGCAACTGTCTCTGGACAATTGCAAGAGGAGGAAGTTGCTTTGCAAAGGAAATGCCCCATTCAGCCCTGGCCACAATGGGAAATAAAACCGATTGTTCCAGACCCTTATTATTATTATTTTGCTGCCTGACCGAATGGTCTTGGTTACGGATGGCGGGGTTTGGAGCAGGAAACAGCCTGGCTAACTTACTCTGTGTCTCTTTCCCGCTCCCTGATATCTTTGGGAAGGAAGGGTGAATCGGCAATGGGGCACGCCAAGCGGTTGAACTTAGCTGCTAATGTAATGCAGGGCTGAGCTTGAGTTATTTGGCTAGTAGCCACCGCGGCTGTGAATCAAAGATGCCGTCGGCTGCAAGATATAGCCATGTTAGTCTGTAGAATCAGTACATAGAGAGATCTCTTAGCACCTCTGAGACTAAAGAAAGAAATTGGCAGCATGAGCTTCTTTCATAGCCTTCAGTCTACTTCCTCAGATGCTTCGGAAATTAGGTTAAATCAGGTGTGTTTAGAGTGGAAGGGATGTTACAACCACATAGGATATGTATTTAGTACAGTTCTTGATACCACGGTTCAGTTAGGATATTGACAAATGCAGTCAGCCCTCCACGTTTGCAGCTTTGACTTTTGTGGTTTTGATTACAGTGCGCCCGCGTTATATGCGGCCTTGAGCTTATGTGCAAAGCTGTGTAGAGCCGTGCGGGAGCGCATGGGGCGTAAGGGGTGGCACATCCCATTTGAATGAATGGGGCGCACAACCATTGTTGCGCTGCCACGTGCACGAGCCCCATTCACTTGAATGTGGCTCAAGCATACGCGATATTTGGCTTACACGGGGGGGGGGGTCTGGGACGGATCCACCGCATAAGCCAAGGGCGCACTGTATTTGCAGATTTGGTTGACATGGTCCCTCTAGGAATCTCTAGCTCCTCCAGAGAAATTCTGCTGTAAACTGACCATAGACTTGTACTGGAGGATCTAGAGGTTACAAGAGAAAGCACTTCTCTAGACAGTTGTAGGTCCTCCAGCATGATTCTATGGTCAGCAGATATTGACCATAGAGTTGCACTGGAGGACCTAGAAGCACTTCTCTAGGCAGTTGTAGGTCCTCCAGCGTGATTCTAGGGTCAACCTTTGGCAGATGTTGACCATAGAGTTGCGCTCTAGAGGACCTAGAGATTCCTAGAGAGATGTTCTCTCGGGTTCAAAAAATAATAGTGGTTTTTTATTTGGGGTTTTTCCACATTCCTGGGGGTCCTTCACCCTGAACCCCAGTGAACTTGGAGGGCCCACTGCAATGCATGCCATAGGCAGGCTTATTTTATTCTATTTTTAACTGATTGTATGTACAGCGCTGTGTAAATTTACAGCGCTTTATACATAAAGCATAATAATAATAATAATAATAATAATAATAATAATAATAATAATAATAATAATAATAATAATAATTGCAAGGATATGAGATCATGCTATGGAGGTACTTTTGTGGACGTTTTTGAAATGAAGATAAAACATTGCTTGATGGAATGAAGGTCACCTTGCAATCCCTTCTTGGAGCCCTAGTTCTGGAGCCAGATGGAAGGCCATTGCCTGCTTCCTCCCATGGCTGCAGACCCGCTCCTTATCGGGTTTCTGGATAGCGTTTGGCAGCGGCTGCCTTTTCAGCACCTTCTAGAGACCCCTCCTTTGTGCGGATGGACAGCTGGACGCTGCGTCCGGATGTTTCCTATGAAGCCACATGGCCCTCCTTTTTCTTCCAGGCTTAATCTGTAGGTGTGTTCCTGGTTGTGAATAGAAGCATTTATCAACTACACAGATAGCTCTACATCACTATAAATATATTTTGCATTCACGTTTTAAAAGGTCATGGGTAATGGCTTAAAAAAACAAAACCTTACCGAAAGTCAAGGGTGAATTATCCTTTCCAGACTGACCTCCCGCTATATCTGTGCTTAGCTTGTGTTAAAAACACATAGGTCTGAATCCTGTTGTACTGCTACTCCCAGCAGCCCTAGCCAGTACAGCCAATGGCAAAGAATGCTGGGATCTGCAGTCCAAAAATGTCAGGAGGGCTAAATCCCACTTCTCTCACTGATCTGCTGTTTGGGATGCTGCTGGTGATGGCATGTTGTTATTGTTGTTGTGTACCTTGAAGCAAACTCCATGACAAACCTATCCTAGGGTTTTCTTGGCAAGATTTGCTACTCAGTAGAGATTTGTTCCCATTGCCTTCCCCTGAGGCTGAGAGATAGTGACTTGCCCAAAGACACCCAATGGGTTTCCATGGCTGAGCAAGGATTCAAACCCTGGTCTCCCAGCGTCCTACTCCAACATTCAAACCACTGCACCGCACTGGCTCTTGCAACGGCATTTCATACGTCTTCAGTTAGTAATTATAAATAATTGCTGGGATGGGCAGACCAGGTTTGGAGCCAAGCCCCAGTCTCTGCCAAAAAAATCACTCCCCCAAAAGCTGATATTTTGCGGTTGCTTCTGCCGAAATTGGTGTCCCTCCTCTTCCTTCGGCATTTCAATCGGCCTGGAGGTGGGTGACTTCTCCGTGGGTCTCCTTTCTCCTACTACCCTTTGTAAAGCTGCTGCTGACCAACATGCTCCCCTGTGTTTGTTGCCTCCAAACAGGTTGTGAAAACCATTGGTCTCAGGGAGGTTTGGTTCTTTGGACTCCAGTATCAGGACACCAAGGGCTTCTCGACATGGCTGAAGTTAAACAAAAAGGTACCAGTGTGTGCTTTTGTATGGCACGCCTTTCTTCTGTTGCACCTCTTCCCCAAAAAAATAAGGAACACTGCTTTTAGCAATTATTTGCATGCTTTGCACAATATGAGCATGCGCCCGAGATTGTGTTATGCACTCCACAACAGTAGTTGGGAAGCAAGTGTATATTAGATCTGCTTCTGGGTGTATTAGCCAGTTAGATAAGGTATCTATAAACGTCAAAAGTAGGAAAAGCTCAGTAAAAGATACAAGACATTAAAAATCTTCTGTGGTTAGTAGAAGATAACAGCAGCAGCTGCAAGAAAGCAAAGGGACAAAGTGCAAAAGTAAGGCTCATCTTTGATGGGCCTTGATTAAAAAAAAGCCCAGCAAGACCACTGCTGCTCCTTGGTATGTCTGCACTGCAGAAATAAAAGCAGTTTGGCCCCACTTTAACTGCCATGACTCAAGGCTATGGAATTCTGGGATTTGAGA
Organism: Sceloporus undulatus; assembly: GCF_019175285.1. Lineage (NCBI taxonomy): Eukaryota > Metazoa > Chordata > Lepidosauria > Squamata > Phrynosomatidae > Sceloporus > Sceloporus undulatus. The sequence goes on along the minus strand of NC_056528.1, from coordinate 50,574,567 downwards.
CCAAAACACAAGCCAGTGGGTTCAAATGGCAAGAAAAGAGATAGAAATATTGCGGTGTGACACCACTTTCACTGCCACGGCTTCTTCCTATAGAATCATGGGGTTTGTAGTTTGGTGGGCTCCAACACAATTATTATTGTTGTTGTTGTTGTTTATTTATATAGTGTCATCCACGTATATGGCGATTTACAGTAGCAGAATAGAACATTTGTAACTATTCCTATATGTATATATACATAAAAATAAAACACATTACATAGACAAAGATTCGTATCTGTTCTAAACACCATTCTTAAACATATATTGACAAATCTGAAATCTATAAAACAAACATGGAAAGACATTTGTAACTATTCCAGTAACATAAAATACAAAAAATACAGTATTGAAACACAACGAAACCTCACCCCCACCACCCACATATACAAAATGCAGAATTACTATTAGTAGTAGTAGTAGTAGTAGTAGTAGTATTGCTCTGACAGAGAAGGCTAAAGATCTTGTAAAGACTCCAAATCCCAGGATTGCATGGGATGGAGCTACAGCACTTAAAGTGATGTCCAACTGCATTATTTCTACCGTGTAGATGCATCCCTGGTTACACCAAACCCATTGGGTTTCTCCACTCTTTACATCCTTGCTGTCTCCCTCTTTCTTAATGTGCTCCCAATACTACAAAGCAAGGGGCTTGCATGCTCCAAAGGGCTGGGGCTTGCGATTTTTCTCAACCGGATCCCCGCTTCTCTCTACGCAGGTGACGGCGCAGGACGTGCGCAAAGAGAGCCCGCTGCTTTTCAAATTCCGCGCCAAGTTCTACCCGGAGGACGTGGCGGAGGAGCTGATCCAGGACATCACCCAGCGCCTGTTCTTCCTCCAGGTCAAGGAGGGCATCTTGAATGACGACATTTATTGCCCTCCGGAGACCGCCGTCCTTCTGGCCTCATACGCCGTCCAGTCCAAATACGGAGACTACAACAAGGAGGTCCATAAGCCCGGCTACCTGGCCAGCGACAAACTTCTTCCCCAAAGGTACCTTAGATGTGACGAGTTAAATGTCTTTGTATGTCTGTGAGAGAGGTTGCTGCTTTCCTTGGCCTCATTCCCACTACCTTTTAAACCAGATCGCAATTCAGATTGAATTGGTTCCAACGACCCTGGTTCCCACTTAAATTGATTTGCTGAAGCGATTCGGTTGGAGGGGGGGCATGCACCAGACCCATTTCAATTAACAATAATTATAATTTTTTTAAAAAATTGAAATATAGTTGCCCTTCCGTTTGCACAAACTTCATATCTGCGACCCTCTTGTACTTGCAAGGAGCAAACAGAGGACATTAAAATGGGGTGCGCACCCGAGGCGCATGCCCACAGCCGCTCATGGGCACATGCCCCCATTCACACCTATGGGGCTTGAATATTTGCAAAATTCTGTTTTCATGGGGGGGGGGGGGTCTGGAACGGATTTCCTACAAAACCAGGGGGTTGACTGTACAATGAAACTCTACCCCCACCCCCAAAATACCCCCCTATTACTCATCCCTCTACATTAAAGGGATTTATAAAATCTCGTTGGCATTGAGACCTTAAAAATGTGCAAAAAAGGGAAGGTGTAAGGCCTGGGCAACATGGAGCAGCGGAGTGGATACCTTTGGTTCTTCCGCATAATAATACTTTCCCGGCAAGGTGTTATGCCAAAATGTTTACTCCACCTCAGTCAGCATTTATATAGTATTACCCTTTTTGCTAATTTGTCTTGCTGCTCTTTGATTCCTAGAGTTTTGGAACAACACAAACTCAACAAGGACCAGTGGGAAGAAAGGATCCAGGTGTGGCATGAAGAACACCGGGGGATGCTCAGGTAAAGCTTGACCGTAGGCAAGTGACCCGGTGTGGTCACTTGGTCATTTGTGGTGTCACCCCCTCATTGACCGCCTCCTCCTGCCATTTCACACCATACAGATTATGATTCAGAGATGAAAGTTTAAAATCTGTTCTGTCCCCCTCACCTCCCTTTTTTATGGTACCTCTAGAGAAGATGCCATCTTGGAGTACCTGAAGATTGCGCAAGATCTGGAGATGTACGGCGTGAACTATTTCAGCATTAAGAATAAAAAGGGCTCAGAGCTTTGGCTGGGAGTGGATGCCTTGGGGCTCAACATCTATGAGCAGAATGACCGGTAAGGAAAACTATTCCTTAATCTATAACATAACATAAGTCCTTCGCTGGTGAGAAATAATGAACATATACTGTTTGAATGCAGGGAGACACTTGGGCTATAGTTGCCTTAATTGGCCTGGCTTTTGAAATGGTTGATTTCCAACTTTGCAGGTTAACTCCCAAAATTGGATTCCCTTGGAGTGAAATCAGGAACATTTCCTTCAACGATAAGAAGTTTGTAATCAAGCCGATCGACAAGAAAGCACCAGTAAGGCATATTTAATGGCTATGGATGTTTCTAGTCTAGTACTTGCACGTATTTGCCCAAAATCAGCAATTCAGAATAATTCAGGAATGTGTGTGTTGTAATGGGTTAGGGTTAAGGTGCCAAACTTCTACTGTAAAAGTGCTGTGTTTTTTTGGGTAGGCTTGGGATGAGGATGAGGATGGAGAGCATGAAGCTGCTTCCATTGGCAATGTTGCAAATTCAAATAAGGTCTGGCCAAACAGAATAGAATAAACATGCTTAAATAATGCATCTGAGGAAGTAGACTGACGTCTAGGAAAGCTCATGCTGCCAACTTCTTTATTTCAGTGAGTCTCAAAGGTGCTACAAGATCTCATTAGGTACAGGCAGCTACTCTTTGAGACAAAGAAGGGCAAGTGATGTAGATGTTCACGTATTTAATCCAGTGCTTGTTCTTTTTTTAAATCCCTTTGCAGGACTTTGTATTCTATGCCCCTCGGCTAAGGATTAACAAGCGCATCCTGGCTCTTTGTATGGGGAACCATGAGCTCTACATGCGCCGGCGCAAGCCAGACACGATAGAAGTGCAGCAGATGAAAGCGCAGGCCCGGGAAGAGAAGCATCAGAAACAGATGGAGAGGTGCGTTTACTATTGCTCAAGGGGAGCAAACAGGGAGAAGAGCATTGCCAAGCTGGCAGGGATCTCAGGATGCCAGTGCAACTCTATGGTTAACTCCCAGCAGAGTTGCGCTGGAGGACCTACAGATTCTTATCAATCAAGCAACCAATTGATCAATCATTCGTTTACGGTCATGGACCAAATATAAAATAAAGTGCATAAAATTCATAAAAATACATAGAAATACAACTAAAATTCATAAAACACTAAATACAGATGGCTAACTGTTTCCGTCTGAATCCCAACAATTAAAAGCAAAGAAAGGTAAAATGTTAAAAATTCCATAGCTAAGACTAATGTTAAAATTTGTCTACAAACATCGGAGTCCCCAAATAGGAAGGAGAGATAAAACCTTTCTCTTCTCCCTGGAAACTTATGTAAAATTGGAGTGATTCGTCTAAAACAAATTCTTTGGTAAAATGGACAGTATAATAAAACACGATCAATGGACTCTATTTCTAGATTTAAACATGGGCAATTATGCTTGTCAAATGGATTTTATATTTACCTTCTAACATGGTTGGTGGCAGCGCATTAAAACGTGCCATAGTAAAAGCATGTTACAGATTCCTAGAGGGAACCTATTAATCAGATCTGCAAATAATCTGCGAAATTCAAAGCTGACTGCATAGCAGGTCAGCATTAAACTGGAATTAAAACCACCCACAACTTTAAAAACACCCCATTGGGGTCATAACTCAGTTAAAAGCAAATCTGTTGACCAGCTCGGTTCCGCTTTTCTGTTACATTTGTCCCCTGCCTCTTCTCAACGCAGAGCCTTGTTGGAGAACGAGAAGAAGAAGAGGGAGATAGCAGAGAAGGAGAAGGAGAAGATCGAGCGCGAGAAGGAGGAACTGATGGAGCGGCTCAGGCAAATTGAGGAACAGACCAAGAAAGCACAGCAAGGTGAGCAGGGGAACATCTTCCATCCTATTGTGCACCACCTCGATCCTGACGGAGAGGCGGGATATAAATAAAATTATTTATTATCATTATTATCATTATTATCATTATTATTATTATTATTAACTTCTCCTTTGGTTGGAGCACCTCACAGCTCCACTTTGGGTCAACCAGTCGTGGCAAGATTTTGCCTGGACCCATTTCCTGCTTCCTTTAGTGCAGCGGTTCTCAACCTGTGGGTCATGATCTCTTTGAGGGTCGAACAAGGATCGCCTAAGACCCAGGGTTGGTGCCATAATCTATAATGTGCAGCAACTCTCAACCTGTGGATTGCGGCATCAAGAAGGCTGAGAACCGCAGCTTTAGTGGGATTTGAACAGGGGTGTGCAAAGTATGACCCATGGGCCACGTGAAGCCCTCGAGGCTCTTTTTGTGGCCCTGTGGGTAAAACAAAACAATGCACTCTGAAGGGTGTGAGGGTCATTTTTGCCACATTTCAAGTGTCCTGGTCATCTTAGGACCAGGAGAGACCTTTTTAGATACCAAGAAGTGACCTCTAGCTTCTTCCTGTCATATGAAAAGCCTCTCCTGGGCCTAAAATGGCTAAGAGGTGGCAAGTCAAGGGTGAAAATAGTCCCCATGGGTCATAGAGGCTGTTTGGGGCAAAGAGGGGGGGTTCTTTTGCAAAGGGGATGTGGTCATCTAAGACCTGGGAAGGTAATGTGGCCTCCTCATAGTTGCCCATGATTTTATGATCTATGCTGGCTCTGCACCTGGCTTGTGCTTCTGCTCACCTTGAGGGGCTTCTCTTTAGTGCTTCTTGCAAGCTTGGTGTGTCTTTGAACAAGCTGAAGGTGTAATGAAACATAAAATGAGTTTTGTGTTTATACTTGGGTACCATTTTCAAGGTATCTCATTATGTATATGCAAATATTCCAAAAATCCAGGGAGGGGGGAAATCTGAAATCCAAAGCCATTTCTGGTCATAAGCATTTTGGATAAGTGAGACTCAAAATCTATCCTGTTTTATGGGGCTTTTTAAAAGCCACCTTGGATCCCATCTCAGGAGAAAGGTGGGGGGTATACATTCAAGGAATGAAATGGATCAGTAGATAAATAAATATAACATTTGTTCCCCTCTTCAGAGCTGGAGGAACAGACCCGCCGGGCGCTGGAGCTGGAACAGGAGAGGAAGCGCGCCCAGGAGGAAGCAGAGAAACTGGCGCGGGAACGGCGGGAGGCCGAGGAAGCCAAAGAGGCCTTGCTGAAGGCATCTCACGACCAGAAGAAGACCCAAGAGCAGCTGGTAAGGACCCTTCTCTGGAAGGCTCAGCCTGAGATCTTAGGCTTTGCATCCCTGTATTATTTTGGGAGCCCTTATCTCTGCTGCGCCATTAACTGAAGCAACAGAAACACGAAGGGCAGGACCATTCAGCAAGGAACTAGAACATCCCAAGCAAGGATGTGGGAAGAGGCAGCTCTCCTGGAGTTGTTGGGCTGCGACTCCCATAAGCCCCAATCAGGATGAGGAACACTAAGAACTTTAAATGCATCAGTGAGGATCATGTGGCCAGCTTGAGATTTTTGGATGACAACTTCCATCAATACTAGCCAACTTAACAGAAGGTGAAGAGCTAGGAGTTCCATCCCTGGAGTAGTAAAGGCTTGAATTGCTTTTATAAACACTTCTGTTCTCTGGAAACTAGTTTTGCAAAAACCACACATGTTAAGTTTCCTTCGCCCAACTGCCTTGGATCCTCCGCCAGCAGAAATGAAATTCAATCAATCGATTGATCTATAGATGACACTACCCCCAATTGGGTCAAGGTTAAACTGTTGCAAGACTGTCAGGTTTGTAGTGCAGCTGCACCCTGTATTTGCAGCAGAAATGCTGGGGGGCGGGGGGGGGGGGAAACCAACAACAACACACACACAAAAGACCAAATTAGAAAGTAGTTGGTTAAGCTAGCATTTTAATACCACCTCCTTTTCTTCTTCAGTAACGTTGTTCTCTTAATTTTTACAGGCTGCTGAGATGACGGAGCTCACAACCAGGATCTCGCAGCTGGAAATGGCTCGGCAGAAGAAGGAGAGCGAAGCCATGGAGTGGCAGCAGAAGGTGAGCAAGGCTTCTTTGCTCTCCTCTGAAAGGGACCCTTTTATTCCTTCTTGTTGGAGGAGAGAAGGAGCCTCTCTCCAAACCTTGTTGTCTCTCCATAAAGCCTAGTAAGCCTCTGGTTGTTGTTGTTGCTATTATGTGCCATCAAGTTGGCTTTGGCTTCTGGAGACCCTGTGCATGAGAAACCTCCAAAGAACCCTGTTATAAGCTGTCATGTTCAGGTCTGGTGCTTCAGGGCAGCTGTGGCTTCTCAGATTGAAGGATCAATTCATCCATTAGCTTCCCAATGAATCATGTCATCTCATCATGCAGTGGTTCTCAACCTTCCTAATGCTGCAACCTTTTACTACAGTTCCTCATGTTGTGGTGACCCCCCCAACCATCAAATTACGTTGCTAAGACCATTGGAAATATGTGTTTTCCAATGGTCTTAGGTGACCCCTGTGAAAGGGTCGCTTGACCCCCAAAGGGGTCACAACCCACAGGTTAAGAACCATTGTCATAATGTGTCCAAAATACAATAGCCTAGGATTAGTCAATTTGGCTAGTACAGTGGGCCCTTGGTATACGCGGGGGATCCATTCCGGACCCCCCTGCGTATACCAAAATCCGCATATGCTCAAGTCGCATTTGATCCCAATGGCGGCGCTCATGCACAAAAGTTCCCTGGCCTCCCCTCCTCTCCTGCCTTCCCTTCCTCATTTCCTTCCTTCCTCCCTGCCTTCCTCCCTCCCTTCCCTCCTTCTTACTTACCTTGAAGGCCTCCGTTTGCCGCCGCCACTGCTGGAAAAGTCAGGTGGCGGCAGCAGCAGCAGCAGAGGCCAAGCCTCAGCCTCCTCACCACTGCTGTAGATGGCAGTGCTAGAGGCACCGATGACGGTGCTGGAGGCCTCTTGGCCCAGATCAGCACCGCCACCGGACCTTTCCTGCGGCGGCGGTGAGGAGGCAGAGCCGCCGCGCCGGAGGCCTTCAAGGCCTCCAGCGCCGGCATCTGGCCTCCTTGAGGCCTCCGCCGCCGCAGAAGGGCCGGATACCAGTGTTGGAGGCCAAGAGGCCCTAGCGCCGATACCTGGCTTTTCCGTGGCTGCGGCAGCAACAAGGAAGCCGGGTGACGGTGCGGGAGGCCTTGAAGGCTTCTGGCGCTGCTGCCCTCTGCGCCTCCTCTTCGAAAGGAAAAGCGCGGAGGTGGCAAAGAGGAGGCCTCTTGGCCTCCAACACCGGTATCCGGCCCTTCTGCGACGGCAGAGGCCTCGAGGAGGCCGGATGCCAACGCTGGAGGCCTTGAAGGCCTCCGGTGCGGCGGCTCTGCCACCTCACCGCCGCCACAGAAAAGGTCCGGTTGCGGTGCTGTTCAGGGCCAAGAGGCCTCCAGCACCGGCATCGGGCCCTTCTATGGCGGCAGCAAGGAGGCCTGGGCCTGGCCTCTGCTGCCGCCGCCGCTGCCACCACCCGGCTTTTCCCACGGCGGCGGCGGCGGTGGTGAACGGAGGCCTTCAAGGTAAGTAAGAGGGAGGGAGGGAGGCAGGAGAGGAGGGGAGGAGAAGGAAATTGTTCCTAATGGCGGCGCGTGTGCACGCGTGCCACCATTGGGGACAACTTCCCAATTTGCCATTCTTGTATTGGCAAATCCGCGGATGGCAAATCCGCCTATCAGAAGGGCCGACTGTATTGAAGAGCTCGGGCTTGATTTGCTCCTTGGTCCCATTCATTTCTCTTTCTGGAAGTCCGTAATATCTATACAACTCTATTCTAGCATCATATTTCAGTTGTTCATCATATTTCATCCAGACTTCTTTCTTCATTGTCCAGCTTAGTAGCTAGAAATACTATGGCATGGGTGATGGCCATTCCCCATCCTGAAAGCCTGAGCAGAAGAAGTGCTGATGTTGGGTTCTTGTCTCGCGTTGGAGGCTCTTCCTTGATCCCTGGCCCACTGGTGGGGATCCTGACGTCTTCCTCTTCAATCCTTGCAGGCCCAGATGGTCCAAGAAGACTTAGAGAAAACTAAAGAAGAGCTGAAGTCAGCCACAAGCACCTCTCACGTCTCTGAGCCCATGCAGTCGGAGAATGAGCATGACGATGAGCAGGACGAGAATGCTGCAGAGGCGAGCGCTGAGCTGAGGGCACATGCCTCCATCAAGGACCGCAGCGAGGAGCAACGGACCACGGAGGCAGAGAAGAACGAGCGGGTTCAGAAACACTTGAAGGTAAAGTGAGACTTGTTCCACTTTGTAGGAGGTGGAAAGCAGGAGGAGGCTTGATCTTACAAGAGGTTCGGGGATCTATTGTTGGTTATGGCAGCTCCACTAGTGTCTTTCCAATAAATGTAGGGCAGGAGCCCCTAGGGGTTATAGAATCACAAGCTGTCCATTCCTCCAAGACAGGGGCTTGGACTAATGGTTCTTGCGCTTCCTTCCAACTCTTATGACTCAACAGTTATGAGGAAATAGCTTGAAATCCAGGAAAGCTCATGCCTATAAGTATTTCTTCGTAATTGTTGAGTCATAAGAGTCGGAAGGGAGCGCAAGGCCACCTAGTCCAACCCCCTACCATGGAAGAATAGATAGCTAAAGACCTCCTGAAAAATGGCCATCCAACCTCTTTTTAAAGACCTTCAAAGATGGAGACTCCTCTGTCCTCCAAGACAGTCAGTTCCACTGTCAAATAGCTCTTGCAGTAATAAAGTTCTTCCTAATTTTTAGATGAAATCTCTTTCCTTGAAATTTGAATCTAATGGTTTCTGTCCACTGTTTCATGACTCTATTGGCTCATGTACCTGTCTAGCCTTTCAGGAGCTCCAGTATGCTGGTGCGGTGGGTTGACTAGTGGTGGGCAGTGTGAATATTTGAAACCACCGCCAGGCTGAGCCATCTCAGGGCAATGGGTGACTTGTTTCCTCCTGGCTTGTATCCAGTGGCCAACCTCTTTTTTTTCCTCTTCCTTTTCCTCTGCTGTCCTCTCCAGGCGCTTACATCTGAACTGGCCAACGCTCGAGACGAGACAAAGAAGACAGCCAATGACATGATCCATGCCGAGAACATGAGGCAGGGCCGCGACAAGTATAAGACCCTGCGCCAGATCCGACAGGGCAACACCAAGCAGCGTATAGATGAATTTGAGTCCATGTAATCATTCCTGCCTCCACTCCGCCTGCACTCTCCTACCCTTCCTTCCTTCCCTCCTTCCTTCCTTCTCTCTGTCCCTTTTTCCCTGCTCTCCTTCCCCTTTCTCTTCTTCACCTGCGTTGTGCTGGAACCACTACAGAAGAGTGACCACAGTCTGTCTTTAGCATTCTGTGCAGACTCTGCCATTCTGTTACAGGACCAAAAAAAGAAAGTCAAAAAATCAAGTCAGTTGTGCCTTACTGAAAATGTAAGACTCATCCTTTGCTTAATTGAGGCTGCAGCGAGAGTCCGTGTGGCTTTTTTAGGATGCTTCCGATGGTATCAGCAATGCTTCTGGTACAAGCCCCATGCGGTGGTGCTTAACAGGAAGGACCTCTCTAGCCTTGGTTGCCAACGCCTGGAGAGACCCACTTTGCCTAGTCCTAATGCATAAAGGCTTGCCATAGTATTGGGACCCTCTGTTTTTCCAAGCCCCACTAGTTTTAACACTTTGGGACCAGGAGATAATTGCTCTAGAAGGAGAAGTTAAGAGGGTCAAAAATTGTGTGCACTCTTTCCCCAAAGACCAAAGCTTTTCATGATCCCTGAGATTTAGCAGACCAAACAGATGCCTCTGATCTTTACAGTATTTTGCATGTGCCACCAGCTGGTAAGCTTGAAAGAGTCCATATTCCTTAATCGTGATTAATGGACCTGCATTGGGAATATTCCTCTCCTAAGCACAACTTTTTGCCATATCCCCAAGGAACAACATTTTGGTGCCTTTTTTTTCCATTTCTTTTATCTTGCCAACCTGAACCTGAAGTGTTTGAAATAGGATTTGCATTAGCCATGAATCCCAGCAAAAGCGGTGCAAACCCATGCATTCAGCCTTATCAAGGCAGATCTCCAGCACAGTCACCTCCTTGTGCCTTATTACACATTGATTCCCTCTTAACACTTATATATCCATCATGCTACCTGTGTTGTTTCCATGTCTCACTTCTCCACACCACCAACTGTTTGCATTTTTGTCAGGTCTGCCCTTGAGTTTAAAAGAATAAAGAGAGAGAAATCTTTCTCTTTCTGCTGCCTTAAACATGGGGAGATAGCAGGTTGCCCCCTTTTTAAAAGATCTCTCACCTTGGAGTGCCTTTTGCCCTTTCAATTTCAGAAAAAGGAAGAAAGAAAGAGACCCAGAATCTCTGGCTTTGCTTTTGGCCACTTGCAACCGTCTAACTAATGGTCTGAAATCCAGACAGCGATGCTTGGTGCCACTTTGCTGCCAAGCATTCATTGGCGCTCCCTTTTCCGCGGGAGTTGGCCGCTCATTCCTGCCTGTGCAACGACCCCAAACCATCTCTGATAATTGGGAAAATTGAACTCGGGGAAGGAATGTAGCTACAAAAGGCTGGAGCCTGGAGGGAAAATCCTTTTGGAGGAGAATATGGCCTTCCTTTTACTCTCTCCAACATGGATTCCGTTCAAAGAGACGCTCCTCTGCTCTTCTGATTTAGCATCCTTTTTTTAAACCATCTCCTGCACCCAGTTATCTTTAGAGTCTCCCCAGTCCTCCGTTCCCTGAATTGCTCCTCTTTTCCACCATTGACATTCCACTTTCAGGATGTATTAATGCCAAAAAAAGGTATGATTTTTTAAAACAGGAATAAATGGAGGCAGATGAGCGTAATTGCTAAAAACTGCTTGGAGAGGATGGAAAGAGGTTCGCGTAACTTAACACCTGCGAGGGCACTAAAGATTTTGCAGCATTTCCCATTTTTAGGGCTCCATCTTACCTCTTTGGGTAGCAAGATACTGGCGCCATAAGCAACACTGGTTGCTGGGAGATGTCCCTCAAAGCCACTCTTCAACTCCTCCCCAAAGATCACTGTTTTTTAAGCGTCCATTGTGTGCGTTTTGTAAATTTACTCCTTTCCCCTCCAGATACAGTGTGCCTATTAGGGTGCATTGGAGATGAGGCCAGCCTTTTTTCTCCTTCCTCCCCTTGAAAAATATACAACCTTGTTGCTTTAAAAAGGATTGTAAGAACCACTTTGCATTTTCTCTGCCTAAGAGGCTGTGGCTCTTTCCATTTTCATTACCAAATTGCCATTGAAGTGCCCACGGCTTGCCAGTTTTCTCCTTTGGACTGTGCTCTTTGCTGGCATGCTCTGGATGCAAAGCCACTTTTCAAGCAAATATACCTTGCTTGCAAGATCAGCATTGGACTAAATAAAGCAGTCCAGGCCTTGCTGCGTTGTCCGGGGCAATTTGTGGCTCATCCCAGCCATTGGACTCCCTCTCCCGCTCACTCCCAGTTAGCTCCCAGTAGAGGAACAAAACCAACTGGTGCCAGGGAGTCTTAACTCCTGCTGTAGTCGGTTCAGCTCTTTCCCCTCATCTTTTACCAGTATTATGTATTCCAGTGGGTATCTAATGATAACTGATTTCATCCTCTCTCTCTTTGTTTTTGTTTTTCCTAGCTATGCACAATTAGAAAATGTTAATCTTGGAAGTGTTGAGGAGGGAGGGAAAGGCAATGCTCCCTCCCTTCTCCATGGAAAAAGAAATATGTATACTGTATTGTAAAGAGATGATATTTTGCAGGAAATTTAATGTAAGAAGCACTCAGTATTACAATGAGATTTCTAGATACCTTTTTTTTAATTATTAGTTAGTATCCATGGAGGTGTTCCTCCTCCTCCTCCTCCTCCATTCCCTCCTCCACCATTTTGTTTACTGCTATTTCTTGGATAACATACTTTTTCCTCTCCGGAGGAGGAGGGGAAATCGCCCTATTAAACTTTCGTTTTGTTTTGTTTTGGTCTGGCTTTATATTTCTGTTTTGGAAGAGAGAGAAAAAAAGATGCTGTAAATTATGTCTACTCTTTAACTTTTGACCAACCTTTTTACATGTTAACAATTAAAAACACCAGTTCCTTCCCCCGGGAGGGACTGCAAGGTCAGTCAGGCTGCGTATCGATGTGGTCAGCCACAGAGATTCCGGCCGTTCGGACGCTGCGTGCTCAAAGGGGTTTTGTTAAAAGTCCATCCCCTGTTCCCTCTTCATCCAGTGCCAATAAAGTTTAGATCAGTTGACTCCTTGGTGCCTCTTTCTTGCATTAATTCTTGCTTTTGAGTACCTTCAAGTTAACTCCTTGGTACCTTTTTCTTGCATTGCTTTTGTGTTGAGTGCCTTCAGTTTGACTCCTTGGTGCCTCTTTCTTGCATTGTTCTTGCTTTTGTGTGCCTTCACGGTGAACCTATCACAGGGTTTTCTGGGGCTGAGAGTGTGTGACTCTCTCACGGTCCCCCAGTGGGTTTCCATGGCTGAATGGGGATTTGAACCATGATTTCCCCACACACACATTCTTGCTAAAAAGTCACTTTCCAAGAATAGCGGATACTTGCAAGAGGCCAAGCTGAAGGTGAATTTTGGTAGAGGAATAAGCAGGAAATCATGCAAGAAAAAAAGCCAGCATGATGTGGGGGTTTGAGCATTGGACTCCAACTCTGGAGATCATGGTTTGAATGCAGTGAATTGGCTGTTTTAAGGGTTGAGGAGTGCTGGGTGTTGCAGTCCAACATCTGGAGAGCAGCTTGAGCCTCACTCCAGCACTATTTATTATTATCTATCCAAAGTATTTCTGTATCGCCTTCCAGCCCACAAGGGCTCCTATGGTGATGAACAAATAAAGACCACTTAAAACAATGTGAAGATAAAACCATTTTTAAAAAATGCATTAAAATACTCTCTAAAAATTCCTAAAAGCAGTCTAAAAACAGTCCTAGAACCCAGTTTTAAAACAGCAGTTTCCTTGCATTCGAACCATGATCTCCAGAGTAGTAGTCCAATGTTATTTCCTTCTTATTCCTCTACTGGATTTCACCTTCAACTCTGCAAATATCTGCTACTATTCTTGGAAAGTGACTTTTTCATAATGAAGGTTATTATTTCTATAATGATCAACAAGCTTTCAGGAAAAGAAAAGGGAAACTACACGGCAATTCTAAAAGCAAAATCACAACCTCCTAAACACTTGGTTGGAGTGTTGTTAGAAAGATTGAGGAAGCAACCATCTGCATGCAGTTCACAAAGAGAGCTCTTTGTTAGTACACTGAGGTCACTGAGTCCTGGGACATGAAGGTTTAATGGCCATTTTGGCCACTTTAGTTATGTAGAATGGGCTTGCTGTCCAGGACTACATCACAATTGAGGATGTTTAAAGTCGTAGTTGTGAATACATGTTGTGGTGCATTGTTTGCCTTCAAGTCATTTCTGACTTACGGAGACCTCAAGGAGAACCTCTCATGGGGTTTTCTTGGCAAGATGTGTTCAGAGGAGGTTTGCCATTGCCTTCCTTTGAGGCTGAGAGAGCATGACTTGCACAATAGGTTTACATGGCCAAGCTGGGAATCGAGCCCTGGTCCCCGGAGTTGTCCAAGAATCAAACCACAGTTGCTTTTGTGCACCACACACTTTATCATACAGCGACACCAGAAAGGACTTGCTCATTACTTGGTTGTGTTTGTGTTCCTTTGAGTCTCCTGCCAACTTACGGCAGCCCCATGGATTTCAAGTGGTTTTCCTTAAGCAAGGAATATTTGGAGGTGGTTTGCCATTGCCTTCCTCTGAAATACAGCCTGAATTTTTTGTTTCCAGGGAGCGAGGGGGAAGGAAACCTAAACTGTTGTTTTTGTTCCTGGGATTTAGGTACAGCACAATGACTTTTGGGGAGAGAATTGTAAAATGGTGTTGCCTGGAGGAATTAAACCTGTTTCCTTTGCTTGGTTGAACCACTAGAGAGTGCCCTGGAGTTGGCCATTCAGAGTCTCAGAGGTGCTGCAAGGGCTCTTAAGTCAGGAAATTTCCACCAATTCCCACAGCGAGGCAAATGCAACAAACGAAAGGCAGCAACACTCGCATCCCCATCTCTCCCCTTGTCCTCTGTCCTTCTGCTTTGCCAGGTCATGCCAAAACCCTCCATCTCTGGGGCCACCATTCCCGAGGGACTTTGCATCACTGTCAGCGTCCTCCCAGTTTCAGGGACAGACCCACTCTGGGTGCCCTTGGCCTCCGCATTCCTGCTCTGCGCACATCCATCTCCCTGATCTGCCAGTTCAAGGCTCTCCAGGGAGATAAGCCCTCTTGGCTCTTGGGAGATGTTCTTGGAAATGCTTGCTAGGATGCATCCTCTGCTGGGATTTCCCAGGCCTCCTCACGTAGGAAGCGACCCTAAAAACCCAGCCAGGAAAGGTAGCTGGGGTGCCCACAATGTGCTTTAATCGGCCAATACTCTGGACCTATTTTGGGGGGATTATGGTTTGGCATCTTGGATTGCTCCTTTGGACTAAAACTCAGAATCGGGTCGATTACTCCGTTCATGGACACAGAAACCACTTTCCATCAGTAAAACTTGGGAAAGCCTATTTATTTAAACCCCATCGGTGAAATCTATGTTGGCATCTGCACTGCAGAATTAATACACTTTGACACAGCTTTAACTGCCATGGTTCCGTCCCATGAAATCCTGGGATTTGTAGTTTCTTGTGGCACCAGAGCGCTCTGCCAGAGAAGGCTAAACATCTCACAAAACTACAAATCTCAGAATGCCATAGCATTGGACCATGGGAGTTAAAGAGGTGTCAAACTGCATTATTTCTGCAGTGCAGATGCAGCCTATGCAGGTCCAGTTGCTTAATCACTTGCAAAAGTCCAAGAGAAAAACTTGTGTACCAATACCACACTTGGGACCCTGTTGTTCTTCTGTGTTATCAATTTAGTTTCAAAAGAGACATCCAACAAGCCCTACACTACTCAGTTCTAGCACTGTTTCCACTTCCACTGCCACGGCTCATCCTGTGGAATTCTGGGATTTGCAGTTTTGTGTCATGTGCCTCCAAATTATGGCAACCCCAAGATGAACCTACCATAGACTTTTCTTGGCAAGATGTGTTCAGAGGCGGTTTGCCCTTGCAAGAGTGTGGATTATGGTGACCGTCTTAGAGGGTTCTCTGGACAGGACTTTTCCACAGGAGACTTTACCATTGCCTTCCTCAGAGGCTGAGAGAGTGGGTTTCCATGCCTGCTCAGGTCTTGCACTCATCCTGGAAGCCAAGATGATAAAGTTGAGGTTGCCATACTTTGACCACATCATGAGAAGGCATGACTCACTGGAAAGGATAATAATGCTAGTAAAGGTGGGGGGGATGTAGAAAGAGAGGAAGACCAGAGACTCGATCAATGGACTCAGTCTGGGATGCTACAAGACCTGAGCAGAGCAGTGGGGGATAGGGGTTTTGGGAGAAGTCTCATCCATTGGTTATCCATGCGTCAGGACTGACTCAAGTTCACAGCAAGAGTGTTCAGGCAATAGATCCAATGACTTACAGAGTTGGTGGGGTCTTCTTCTCTGGAGGTCTTCATAAAGAGGCTACCTACTGGGGATATGCTCTAGCCAACCGAGGTGCATGCTTCGAAAATGCCAGGAAGCATGAGCCCTGCACTTGCCAGTGACCTTCAGTGTTTCCAACCCACAAACCACAACTTTCCTCCTTGGGATGGACACTCTCTCCCTCCCACCGGCCTCCCAAGGCCGAGGGCTGTCCTCCGAGCCCATTCCTCTCATCCAGCTGTACTTATATCTCCCAAGCCAGCTGCTTCCAAGTCAGCAGTCCTTGAAGAGCGAGGATGCCTCATCGCCTTGCCAGGCTGGTCCGCCTGGCACCCTCGGTGCACAGAGTTCAAGTCCTCTCCTCCTTTGGGATCGATCACCGAATACCATCCAGCCTTCCTTCGGGGAGAAGCTTCAGCTCCACCAGGACGCTTCAAGACATCCCTGGAGACACAGAGTA
Source organism: Sceloporus undulatus (assembly GCF_019175285.1). Classification (NCBI taxonomy): domain Eukaryota; kingdom Metazoa; phylum Chordata; class Lepidosauria; order Squamata; family Phrynosomatidae; genus Sceloporus; species Sceloporus undulatus. The sequence goes on along the minus strand of NC_056528.1, from coordinate 50,558,502 downwards.
AGCATCTTATTGGACTCCTTTGTTGTCTAGAGGTTCACCAAGGAGAAAAGGGAGGGATCAGTTACTTTTGGGAGCTGTGCGGCTTTACAACTTCTTGTTGGAGAGTTTCAACTTGGCAGTACCTTTTGCAGTTGGGTAGAAGAGGGGATTTCAGAAGCGCTTGCTTGAAACCTAATTACCTGACCAGCTGCACCTACTGAAATTCCCTCTTCCTAATGGTGGACCTAGTATATTTGATACCTGGTGCGGATAATTTTTTTAATACCCCTCTATGTCTCGTCAACAGCCTTTTCTGAGTCTGGAGGAGATGCTGGCTGGGTGGGAAATGGAGGGGAATCCCTTTCTTGACCAGCCAGCAAACTGGCCAGACCTGGCAGGTGACCCAGTCCCACCAGTTCACCAGGTGAGACCCATTTCGGAGGTGTCACCTGATGCATTCCTCACCCCTGGCACCCCCTTAGTGATGCCCTTGCCTTTTTTACACCAGCTCTACTCAAAGTGGTTGTCCCTGAGCCATTGGCTGCTAATCCCTAGAAAGAAACTCTTGCAGCCAGTGAGCACAAATACAGCACCAGTCTCTGGCACAATGAGGGGAAAATATATTACAATATATATTCAACTATAAGTCGACCTCATATATAAGTTGAGGGCAGGTTTGGGGGGCAAAACTATGGATTTTGATATGACCCATGGATACGTCGAGGGTAAAACTTAGGCACATGTAATGAAGCATGTAAAGGATGAAGCAAAGGAAAACAGTGCCAAAGAACTTACAAAATTCCAGTAGGTATAACTATTAGTGCATATACTAAAGGCTGGATGGATGAGAGAGTAGAAGGGGGTCAGTGCTTCCAGGGCAGATTAAACTCCTGCCTTTCACCATATAGTTATATATAATATAAGTTAAAATTAAGGCTGCTATAGGAGAAGAGAAACAGAAGAATAGCATGGAGATGATGGTGGCGATGCTATTAAGGTTTGTGAGCAGGAGATGGGATGCTTCTTCCACATCTAGAGTCCATCCACATTGCAGAAACAGTCCAGTTTGACCCCGCTTTAACTGCCATGGCTCAAAGCAATGAAATTCTGGGAATTGTCATTTCCTGTGGCACCAGAGGAAACCACAGTTCCCAGAATTCCATAGCAATGAGCCATGGCTGTCAAACCGGACTATTTCTGCAACCCCACTTTCAAGGCTGTTTCCAAATCTGGAAGAACACAATCTTCGGGACGCGCCAAGGCTAGAAGATTAGCTCTTGCTTAATTTTGCAATGTTTGACAACACAGAAGATGCGTTTCTGAAGACTCCTGCCCCAAAGTCTCTCCGTTTTGGACGTGATTTGCAGCCAGGAAAGAAAACGTTCAGATTTTAATTATGAATCCAACCTTGCAATGCAATGCTGCCCTTTAAAGTGAGGCATCAGGATCTCCTTTGGAAAGAAGGCATGAAGCAGGGTTTGGGAAGAGTTTGTGTCTCACAGTTACTCACAGCTTATAATTGTTTTAAAGAAAAAATCCTTTAAAAAGTAATAATAATAATAATAATAATAATAATAATAATAATAAGACAAGAAAGTCCTGACTTAAACTCAGAACAGTTTCACTAGCTAAATATTAGGAAGAACCTATTTAAAAATTGTAATTGCTGTTCAAGAGTGGAATAAACATCCTTGGAGGATGGTGGGCGCTCCTTCCTTGGAGGTCTTTAAACAGAGGCTGCATGGCCATCTTTCAGAGTATTTTAGCTGTGAATTCCTGCATGGCAGAAGTGGGTTGGACTAGTTGACCCTTGGGGTCCCTTCCAACTCTGTTGACGTAGAGACCACTGAACCTGCTTGCCCTCTTGGAGAGAGTGCCTTCTGTCTGAAGCTTGAATTAATTGCAGGCCTTGGATATTTTCCTCCTTGTTCTTTGTTTTGCTTACTCCATCCTTTGGGTCCTGTCTGCCAAGGCCTCTGGGAGGCAGTCAATGCAAAAGCAAAAAACGAAGAGCAACACGAACCGTAAACAAGGCAAACTGAGTGTAAACCTTGCAAAGAGAAGACTGGCCAGAGAGATGGCAGTGTAAAATCACTTTAGACCCAAACAGAGTCCAGGAATGTAAAAAGTCAGCAGATGATGACAGCTCAGATGAAGATGTAAAGCCTGGGATCTGTATATCCTTAATTCAAATGGAAGAGAGGGAGGGACTGTGAAGATACTGTGTAGATTAGTTTGTCATAAGCTGTGCTACGTCTCTGCGTTGAAAGGAAACGGTGGATTCCAGATACTGTATTTTCTGTGCAGAAAATGTGTCAGACTACAAAAGTTCACATCAGTTCGCATTATTTTCACCAGAGTTTCTCAAAGCTCAAGGAAAGATGGCTTTGGTCCATTTTTTCAAGTATTTTCTAGTATTCTTCTTGCATTCAGATTGAACTTGACTGGTCCTCTTGTATCTCCCTTGTCCTGGCATCTTGTGATGCCACCCCAGACCTTCCTCTTCCTCTTCCTCTTCCTCCTCCAGTTCTCCAGATAAGGTCCTGCTCCATTTTATCAACCGGAACGGAGAGAAATTCTCAGTCGCAGCAAAAGAAGGAGAGAGTTTGCTGGAGGTGGTGGTGAATCAAAACCTCAGCATTGATGGCTTTGGTAAGTGTTGTCCTCCTTCCTCTGCTCTTTCTTCGGCCTTATTTAAATGGTCAGATTTAAGATGGGGAGGTTTTGGGTCTGGCCACTTAGTCTTGGGATGTTTCTGTACTCTCTTTGGAGTTGCAATGCCTGGGATCCTATGGGACTATTGAAGGAAGTGAACGTAGAAAGTGCAAAGGCAGGTTTTACAGCTGAACATTAAGGACACAAAAATCATGACCACGGAAGATTTACCAGAATTCCTCCTAGATAACAAGAACATTAAAATAGTCAAAAGATTTCTCATACATTGAATCAAGTATTTTTCAGAATGGAATGGAGACTGCAGTCAAGAAATCAGAAGAAGACTTGGAAAGGAAGCTATGAAGGAACCAGACAAGATCCCAAAGCGTAAAAACACATCATTGAATACCAAAATTAGGATGGTCCACGCCATAGTATTCCCCATCTCTATGTATAGTTGTCAAAGCTGGACAATGAAGAAAGCTGATAGAAGGAAACAAATTCATTTAAGATGTCGCACTGGAGAAGATTTCTCAGGATACGATGGATGGCCAAGAAGACTAACCAATGGGTCCTTGGACTGATCAAGCCTGAACTCTCCTTAGAAGCCAAGATTACTAAACCAGGGCTGTCATAAAATAATGATGATATCATGAAATAATAATGATATCATGAAATAATAATGATATCATGAAAAGACTCCCTAGAAAGACCAACAATGCTTGGTAAGGCAGAAGGCAGTAGGAAAAGTGGAAGACCCCGTTCCAGAGGCATGGACCTTGTAGCTACAATGAGTCTGTAAGACTTGAGGATAGTGGGACTTGGAGGTCTCTCATTCAAAGGGTTGCTATAAGTTGAAGTCAGCATAAAGGCAATTAGCAGCAACTACATCCAGTGGGTTCTGGGAGCTGTAGTTCCTCAAACAGACTTTCCCAGGCTTTGGCCCTTTGGGTCGCAGTTCATCAATGAGCGTCCGTCCCTTTTGCCTTTTGCTGGGATGCCCCAAATGTCAAGTGTGTTGCAGATCCAGAAGGTGGCAGCAGATGAATTCATGATTTTTGCAGGGGATGTTGCGCTGCATGCTCAGCAAAGCAAAGTGTGCTGACTGCTTTGGGGAGTTTTCACAGCCCTTTCGGTTTCTCTGGGAAGGACATTTTGAAGTTTAAAAATAACTGAATACTTTCCCATGTGCTTTGCTTTGCAGTTTTGTTACTTTCAAATGCTTATGTAAACTAATTTTTACAAAGCAGCGTTTGGCCCTGTTGTGTCCCTTCTTCTCCCCAAGGTGCGTGCGAAGGCACACTGGCTTGCTCCACCTGCCACCTGATCTTTGAGGAAGACACTTTCCGAAAACTGGAGGCCATCAGCGACGAAGAGCTGGACATGCTGGACCTGGCGTTTGGACTGACAGATACGTAAGGGTCCAGGGATGTTTTCTCCTCTCAGGCTGCATCCGCACTGAAAAAGTAATGCAGTTCAACACTGCTTTAACTTCTGTTAATGGAATTCTAGGGTTTGTTGTTTGTTGCGGCACCAGAGCTCTAAAGATAAATTATACTCTGGTTTCTCTTCAGATTGTATAAACCTTTTGCTTAAATATATTTCAAAACTACAAAATACAGAATTCCATAGCATTGAGCCAGGGAAGTTAAAGCAGTGTCAAACTGCATTATTTCCGCACTGCAGATGAGGCCTCCGTCTCTCTCTCTATCTCATTCAGTCTAGGCCTTGCATATTCTCTGAGTCCGAATCAAGAGCTCCAAATTTTTAAGTTTATTTAATGTTTTAAACTACAATTCCCAGAAAAGGTTGTTGGTGGTTTACAATGTCATAAACCAACTTTTGATTGTGGAGTTCAGACCTGCAGCATTGCACATCCTTTGTATTCCCAGGAGGCAAACGTTGTCATAGATGCACCACTGGGACCATTGCAAAAGCTGGGGGAGACAAGTGCGATAGTCACAATCGGCAACAGCACAACGCTTTGTGTGACTACCCTACCCTACCAATTCAAACTTTTGGATCTGCTTTTAGGTCCCGCCTCGGCTGCCAGGTGAGCGTAAAGAAGTGGATGGATGGCTTGACCGTCCACGTCCCCAGAGAGGTCTCCGACATCCGGAAAGAGCTGGACGTAGAGAAGCAAAACAAGCAATAACTGGCCTTTGCTGAATGCTGTTCCTGGAATCCAGACATTACTGTGGCGATTTTTCCAACTTGCATGTCATCTTTCTTGCGACTCCCTTTTGTGTTTGAGATCTTACCTTGTATTCTTGTAGCCATTTGAAATCTGGGAGGAAATTCTTTGCAAACGGTGACGCTCACCTCTGGCTTTGAAATACCAGGCTTGTTACTCCTCTGTTCCTCTGAGGGTTTGTCTTCACTGGCCAGAAGGCACCAAGCTGCCTATGGAGGATTCGGGTCCTGAATTCTCCCCAAATTCTCCCCATAACCTGTGCTCTCTCTGCAATGATGGCGGGTGGCTGCCTTCCTACACAATCCCTTTCATTGCATGGTGCCATCTCTGAGGTCACAACAAGGTGCGCAGCCATGTTGCCGATGCTGGGCATCTTCTTCTGACCTCAAAGCAACTCAAGGCCAAACAAGGATCAACAAGGGAAGGTGGAAAACCAGGCCAAGACCTTGTTGATAACACAACCTGGATGTCATCTGCAGTTGTGCACATGTAAGTCTTGTTTTCAATAGATTCTAGGAATCTCCAGGTCCTCCAGTGAAACTCTGTGGAAAACATCTGCCAGAGATTGAGCGCAGAATCATGCTGGAGGACCTACAAATGCCTAGAGAAGTGTTTCTCTCTAGGAATCTCCAGGTCCTCCAGTGCAACTCTATGGTCAACATCTGGCAGAGTTGCGCTGGAGGACCTAAAGATTCCTAATCCAAAGTTAAAGCTGCAAATGCAGAGGGCTGACTGCAATGGTTTCCGATTCTGGAACTCGAGGCTCTCCGAAACACTTTGCATGCTTTGAATAGTCACCAGGCTATTGAGCTCCTTGCAGCTCCATAATTGGCATTTCTGCCTCGCAGCTTCAAAGCTCCATCCGTCCCCAAGGACTGTCAACGATGACTGGTCAACGCCTGAAGCAAACCAGTCCAGAGCGTGGAAATTGAGATTAAACCTCTCTCCAAGGATCACAGGGATCCATTCCATTCATGACTGTATCTGCCCTGCTAACTCTCCTTTGAGGCAGGAGGATGGTTGGCATGGTGCAAATCACAGTCATTTGTGATAGTGGCGATGGGATAAAAAATGTTTTGCAATGCTTTGAATAGTCCTTTGAGGAGGCAGCAAGGTGTATGGCCATTGCATTGGTTGGGAATCTTTTGCACCCCAATGTCCCAAAGCTCCCCCAAATCCACCTTGCAAGCCACTCATTCCCCCCCAAACTGAAACACACTGAGAAATAAAACCGTGTTTTCTTTATTAATTGAATTATTTACATCCAAAAGCTTACAAACCTTCGAGAGAAGAAGCTGCCTCAGTAATGTACAGAATTGCAAGAGAGAAAAGATTTTGTGGGGTCTTTGTGCTTGGCCCCAAAACAGCCCCAAATCAAAAGGAGCAGGGATTGCATTTTTAAAAACCCAAGAACAGAAGACGATTGGCAGGCATCATCTTTTTCCTTCCAAGTTAAAATCAAACGGAAAAATATAGAGTGTTTTTGGTTGACGCACAGAGAGATCTACCCTTTGAATTTTGGTCCAAGGCTGAGAGATGGCTGTCGAAGTGGATAATTAAATCAAATAAATAGGATTTTTAAAAAATGGTCCTGTTCTATTATATATATAGCCCAGCTCTAAAAATAAAAGACACCTTCCATAGCCATTGAACAAAATTTTGCTTCTAAACCTTTCTGCCTTTCCACATTTCTCAGTTTGTAACACCTTCATTTTCTTTCAACGAAACTGAGGCTGCTGCCTCACTGCAGAATTAATGCAGTTTGACACCGCTTTAACTGTCATGGCTCCTAGGATTTGCAATTTGATGAGACATGGACACTCTTTGGCATAGAAGGCTATAAAACTACAAATCCCAAGATTCCATGGGATGGCGCCACAGCACTTAAAAGTGATGTCAAACTGCATTATTTCTACAGTATAGACGCACCCTAAGTAGGTATGAGCCAACGTTGGGTGCATCCACACTGAAAAATGAAAGCAGATTGGTGCCACTCTAGCTGCCATCACTCTATTTTCTGGGATTTGTAGTTTAGTGAGGTATTCAGCCTGGTCTGTCAGTCAGCTCTGGTGCTTCACTAAACTACAAATCCCAGGATTCTATAGGATAGAGTGATGCCAGCCAAAGTGGTGTCAAAGTGCTTAAATTCTGCAGTGTGGATACTGTACACTTATTGTGATAAAGGTTAGCATATTCATATGAAGCAACTCAATCTCAGGGTGAGCTGCAGTGTCTACTATACAAATCCTTCAGCAAGTGATGCCAACCAGATCAAGTGTGCCCAAGACAGCCTCTACAGACCTCCCCTTGTTAGGAAGCTGCTAAATGGCCACCACAAATGGGCCGCTTCGAGGTTGGCACACCAACATACCTCTTACCTTCTCACATTCCCAACCACTTTGCAAAAGTACTTCCACATGCGACACAAGAAGCCTATCTAGGTGTAGCCATGTTGACCATATAGCAAAGTATAATAACAACCCAAAGCCCACAAAACAGTGCTAACCTTCATTTGGCCAACCAAGACGCTTGCATCGTCATTATAAAATGGCAAAGTTAGTCACAGGCTTGCATCTACTCAAGGTGTTGCTGGTGTGTTGTTCTTTGGAGATGTACGCAAACCGGTCCCTCTTCCTTCTGGCCATATGGCCCTGGGAGACAACGCTTTCCAAAGTCCAGGAGATAACATTTCAATTCTCCATTTTCAACAATGCCTTGAAAAAATTGCAAGCCTGTGATAACATTGTCATGACTTTTCCCTTCCCTGTATGATTCTTGATACCTTTCCCTGGTGAAGAAGCCAGTGGAGCTTCGAAAGCTTGCACTGTGTGTATTTTTATGCATTTTTGTTGGAAACTTATCACTGTTTTGTGGATTTGGGATGTTGTTGTACTTGGGCAACACAGCAGACCCAAAACGCTGCCCATCTCCATCTCCAAAGAAGCGAGGAAGAATTAATACGAATCCTCACCTCATCCCTGAAAGGTCCAACATCCCATCTCTGTTCTTTTTAACTTTCTATCACTGAGTCCAATACTAGGATTTATAGGAGGGGAAAGCCAAGGGAGAAGAAAACTGGATGTCTCGTTTCAGTGAATAGACACAACTACACAAGAAAAAGGGGTGCTGATTGTCAAGAAGAAGAATAACCTGAAGCCAAGTTATAGAGAAGCCCATCATCAGCCTAAATAAATCCAATTCCTAACCGAGAACCAGAGTCAATCCACTGAGTCCATGGGATTTATGTATGCATTGATTGAACTGATTCAGAGTTCGCTGGTGCCCTTCCAAACTACAGAACTATTATAGCACTATGAGTCCACTTTAAACATCCATGTCTATGGCATCCTGGGATTTGAAATTTGGGGGAGACACTATACTCTCTGGCTGAGATTTCTCAATGCCAATCCCTAAACTAAAAATCCCAAAATAATTTAGGGATGGAGCCAGGGAGTTTCGAGTGGATTCCTAGTGCTAAAACTCTGCAGCGAGAAAGGGCCTCTAGTTGGGATCAGCCTTTGGATTTAGGTCTTAGATTCCTCAGAATAAGCCTGTTAAGAAAGCAAAATATTAGCAAAGATTCTTAAAATGCTAAGCTGCTTCTTTGTTTTTTGTATTTGTTATAACTTTGGAACGGAGCTGAACAAATGCTGGCCGTTCCCGTAGGCTGAGCAACTTCCGATGGGTGAACCTGGGAAAAGGCTCCAAAAAGCAATACATTTTGAAGCTCTGGCTAGAAGTCAGCCTCGACCTCTTAAACAGCTCTTCCTCTTCTTTGTTTTGAGCAGAAGGTAAAACAAATGAATTTTAAGAAGCTGTAAAGGACAGCGGAAGTCGCTTTGCACCTGTGCAGCAGCGGCAGCCATTGGGACGGTGAATCCACTTCAGGTTTTAGCTTGCCTTCGAACCCCAAATCCCCAAAATAGCTGCAGCACTTTAGACAGCTCCTTTTAAACCCGGAGTGGATTCACCGTCCCGCACTCCCTTGATAGCGAAGCCATTGGCCGCCATTGGAGGCCTGTCAAATTCTTCACATCTCATATATTACAGGGCATGTTTACATACAATCCTCCCCTGTGGGAGGACCCGAATCCAGGGCCAGTGCTCCTAGACAAAAGTCTCTTCGGCGATCATTAAGCCCTGGCGCTCGTCAGCGTTGGCTCCGGCGCAGGGCTGGCCCCTAAGCCACTCTGCCCTGCTCCGGATGAGCTCCTTCTCCACCGTCTCTGCACTTGCGGCGCAACACTCCTTGGCGCCGTCATGGCTGAAGTATTCACGGACCGTGTTCCGGATGGATGCCGGGAGGAAAATGCGGAACGTGTGGCTGAAGGTCTTGCTGCCAACCTTGCCATGGTGCCCATCTTCCTGGGCTGGAGAGCTTGGTTCTTCTACAAGGGGATTACTTTGGGGAGCTGCCACTGCCACTTGGGAGAAGTGGCTCATTGATTCGTGGTGGTACCTCCGCGCAACGGACTGGAGAACCAAAGGAGTGTTTTGCCCATAAAATACCGTCTGGGGGATGTGAACCCTTACAGTCTGTAGGCTCTTGGAAAGACCACTGGAGATAACATTACTCTCCTTGGGGACCACATATCCATCCTCTTGTCCTTCTGAGGACTCCCTCAGGCTCCTCTCTTTCGGGGCCATATAGACAGTTATCTTGGTACGCTTCAAGCTTCCTTGAGCGTGAGGGGCATCTTTGGGACATTTGATCTCAATGTGCTTCACTGACTTCTCCCTCTGTGCTTGTCTTCCAGTCAGAGAATTGCTTTCGGGGCTTGGGATGAGAGTCCTATATTCTGTCTTGACAGCAGAGCAGCTTCCAAGAGGATGGGGAAGTTTTTTGGCATGGCACTCTTCCTTTTCGCCATTCCCGTTAGGTGGGCTTCCGCCAGTGCCAACGATGGGCACAAAGAATGCCGTTTCCTCTCTGCCGCTGCTCTCCTGGTCACCTTCCTGCTTCTCAAAGGAAAAGTTCATGTCGCAAGAGCTGAGGGGCAACGGGGAAGTTAAAGGCTTGTGCCACTCTTTCATGGACCGCTTAGCCATTTTGGGGGACAAAGCATGGAGCCTGGCGGACGTGCCGAACATGAACGGCAGGCTGGAGACATCTGCAGGGCTGAAGGCCGACGACTCGGAGCAATAGGAGAAAGCACTGTCCAGGGAGCTCAAGGAGGAGGCAGAAGGGGAGGTGGTGGTTGACGAAAGGCTAGAGAAACTGGACCGGTTGGAGAGGCTGGTCTTCTGAAGGCCGAACGTCTTGGCCACATGACTGCTCTGAGGGCCTCTCCAGAAGCTCGGCCGAGCGGCTCTGCTCAACCCAGGGCTCAAGCCTTCATCTATGAGCTTCTGGCTCTCCAGCTGCAACTGCTTGAGCCTGCGGATGTAATCCCCATGATGGCGCATGATGGTGGCATCACAGCTGGACTGCCGTGCAACCGGCTCATGGTCCTGGGAAGGGAGCTGAGAGCTCAGGCAGACGCTGGGCTCTGAAGAGCATCGGTCCCTTGCCGGACTCAGGGAACAGGCGGATCCGAGGGAGCAGAAGGAGCCACCCTCTTCCTCCTGCTCCAGGAGGTCGTAGCTGTCCGCACTGGCATTCTTCCTCGCCTTGCTTTGGTAGCAAGCATCGATCTCGCTGAACAAGTCCCAATCCTCTCGGTGCTCACTCAGCAGCAACTCCCCAGAAGGGCTGAAGAGGCCATCCTCCACTTCAAGCAGGTAATGCTGCTCCGGTCTTTCCCCGTAAGAAGCAGCAAATTCCATCTCATCCGAGGAATCATTGCGTTGAACTGTGTATGGGAAGGAGAAAAGCCAAGTCAAGATAGTGAAGATAATGTTGACTCTACAGAGGAGTAAACCCTCAAGCAACTAACGCCTTAAGACAACTAACCTTCACCCACCTAACTCCTTAAGACAACTAACCCTTACCCAACTAACTCCTTAAGACAAGAGTGGACAAAATGCACATCAAATGTACTGTTTGGGGAGAAACACATGCAAAAATACATTGGTTTGGTTTATGTTTACTAGAAACAAGTGAACTGCTGCTTGCTGCTTGCTTTAACCTCTGAGTTGGTTTTGAGCAACCTAGGAAAATAACCTATAAATAATTTGAAGGAATCACAGTGGAGGCCTTACCCAATATGTCATCCACACTTTTGGACTTCTTCCTTTCTGGCCTTTGGAACAGGGAAGCAATGTCCCCTCCGAAAATTTCAGCCGAATTCTCAATTAGGAATTGTACCAACATGGCCACCTAGTGAAGCAAAGAGGTTGCCAGTGTTAGAACTCAAAACATATCTGTGGATGTTGTAGATGTTCGTTGCCATTGAGTGGGCCTCAATTCATGGTGACATCTCCAAGACCCCCTGTCCTCCACTCTCTGCTCAGGTCCTGCAAATTAATGCTCATGACCTCCATGATAGAGTCCATCCATCTCATATGTGGTCATCCTCTCTTTCTGCTACTTTTCCTAGCATCGTTGTGTTTTCCAGTGACAATGCATTCCCTGGCATTGCTGTCTTTTCCAATGAGTCGTGCCTTCTCACATCTGCAGATACCGTAGGACAAACTAGTGGGGTCAATTTGGATTATTTCTGCTGGGCAGATGGCGCCATGGTTATGTCCTGAAGAATCTTGGGCTTGGCATTTGAAGGCAGGGAGCTTTAATGTCTCACCAAACTACAAACCCCAGGATTCCACAGGATGCAGCCATGGCAGTTAAAGTGGGATGCTGGTGCCACAACTGCATGGTGTGAATGGGCCCCGGAGCCAAAGGCAGTGGAGTGCTGGAAAGAGGACTTGCCTTCTTTGTCGACTTGCTCTCTTCTTCGGGTCCTGTTGGTCTGGGAAGCCAAAGCATGTTGGGGGCGATGCAAAGGGCCAGGTTGAAGGCATTCATCTGATTCTCGATGGCGTTCTGCTCGATGTGATGCAAGACGCCAAAGAGGTGTCGGAGCAAAATCCGGTTGGCCTCTGGGAGCTGATTCACTAGGCTGCCCGAAAAGAAAGTAAACAAAAGGTGAACACTCAGAAATGCTCCAGTTCTGCCCAAAGGTTCATGGAAGAACGACCCATGAGATGCCTAGAAAGTTTTCATTAAATATTTATTAAAGGTTTTATAAAAATCCTTCCCTTTTATCCTTTCCTATAATGCAGAGCCAGCAGCATTAGCTGCTTCTCACTCTCTCAAGGCAAAACTCAGGAGGAACAGACGCAAACCTTTTGATGGCTTCGATCTTATGCGCTTGGTTCTCCTTATCCATAGCTTCCATCCAGAGCCCATGCATCTCTGAGGACAGGACACTGTTGGGTATATTTCGCAGGAAATCCTAAATTAAATAGACATAGGCACGGTCATTTGGTCAGTCGGGGAAAAGAAGCAATAGAATCCATTCTGAGTTCTTGTTTTTATCATGAAGCATACATCACTGGGTGCTTTTAAAAACATTGGGCAGTATTCTACATCAGTTACTTATAATACCCAAACAATCCTGGTCCCAAGCATTTCAGATAAGGAGACCCAACCTTTATCAGTTATGGTTTTGTTCTCCAGGACTGTGTGTGCCAGTCAGCCTTGAGATGTTGTTGTTGTTGTTGTGTTCCAAAGAATGGGATGCCTCTGACTCTTTCTAAGCACACTTAGCAGCATGCTTCTGTAAGGACAGGTCACACTTTTGCAGAGCCTCTGCAGGAATGGTGTGCCAAATGCCTCCAATCTTTCTATGTAAAATCACCCCTCTTTCACACTTCCTTGCTGCTATAAAAGGCCCAGCTATCTCAAGCCTGGGCAACATGTGAGGCATCAAAGCATGGACGGCACACATGGCAGCCTACCAGCAGTATGATAAACCATCTGTTGCACTGCTTTCCTGTTAACCTCCGAAAGGAGCAAATAAGTTTTTCCATGCGCCCATCAGTCTAAAATAGACAGTGAGTGGGCGACATAAAATATACGTTGGGTGGGCTCTGATGACTCACAACTATCTTGGCCTGAATAATTTTCAGTCGTTCTGGGAGGTAATGCATCTCTCCCCTTCTCTCCTCCCTTCCTCATCCACTTTGCTGTTGCTGCTTCTTCACCTCCTCCAAAATCTTTTCATGGCTCCTGCCGGGACTCTCCATCCACCCGCCGCCATTTTCATAGCCTCTCTCTGCCCTTTCCAAGCCAGGACAAGATGTATGCAACTCACACAGCATCATCTCCAGCTCTTCCAGCTTCCTCTGCCAAAACAATAGCTGCTGGAAGGAACTGAACTCGGTACATCTTGCTTTTGGCACACTGGTGCAAATGTGGCATTTCAGGTATCCCCTTCCAAAAGCTGGAGTGAGCTGAGTTCAGAGGGTGGTATCCAGGATTGCAATGTATCTCCCTAACCATGAAAAATTCACATAGATTGGAATAGGAATGATGTAGCCCTTTACTACACCTCCCAACACTACTCACCACTGGCTATGTTGGCTTAGGCTTCTGGGGGTCACTGGCCAACAACCTCTGGAGGGCTGCATGATAACCCACACATAATATGGAAATGTGTTTTGCTTCCTAGTAATTCTGCAGAGGTTTCATTAAAAAATTCACCTTAATTCTTCCTTTCAGCTGAAGGCCTGTGGCCAGCCTAGGAATGTTTGGAACACCTTCCTCACTGTCTTTGGGCCAAGTCAACTCTTTCCTTGTTTTCCTTGAAATTCCCCAGATGTTTTGCCCAGGGAAACATGTCCAAACGTGGCCCTGAAATTTTGCTTTCATCAGAATTCACTGACTCTGCACAGAATCAGCTTCCCATGAGTTGACACAGCTGGAGGTCAATGTGGGCTGACTCTGAACTGCTGTTGCTACAGGCCTAGAGCATTATGGAGCTCACAGAGTTGAGAGGGATGGCAAGGATCATCCAATGTAACTCTCTGGGACCAATGCATGAGATGCATAGCTAAAACATCCTTAAGAGGTGGCCTTCTGAACTCTCTCCCCAAGAAAAGAGAGGTCAAGCCAGGCCATGCCACTGTCAAACAGCTCTTACTCTCAACAAGTTCCTCCTAATGTTTAAGTGGGATCTCCTTTCTTGTAACATGGACCCATCAGTTCATGTCCTTATCTACCAGAGCAGCAGAAAACAAACACTGTTTGCATAAGGATAGATTTATCATACATTTAAGTTTGTATTCTCAGAATCATAGCGTTGGAAGGGACCCAAGGCCCATCTAGTCCAACTCCCTGCCATGGAGGAATAGACAACTGAAGTACTCTTGAGAAATGGCCATCCAGCCTCTTTTTTAAAGACCTCCAAAGATGGAGAGTCCCTTGCCCTCCAAGGCAGTTCATTCCACTCTCAAACAGCTCTTGAACTCAAGAAGTTCTTCCTAATGTTTAGTTGGAATATCTTTTCTTGTACGTATTCTAGTCTCTGGAGTGGCAGAAAACCAAAGCACTCTTGAGAGATGTCCATCCAACCTCTGTTTAAAAACCTCCAAAGATGGAGGGTTCACTACCCTTCGGGGCAGTTTATTCTACTGTCAAATGGCTCTTGAAGTCAAGAGGTTCTTCCTAATATTTAGGTGGAATCTCCTTTCTTGGAATTTGAATCCACTGGTTTGTTTTCTGCTCCCTGGAGTAACAGAACACAAGCTGTCGCCATCTTCTACATGGCCTCCCTTCAAATATTTAAAGATGGCTATCATGTCTTCTGCAAGCTAAACATACTCAGCTCCCTCAACCAAGAGGATCCATCTTTCCATTAGCTCCAAAATCCCCTGCCGCCTGCCATCTAAACTCCTCAGTCTTGGCAGGATCCATTGCTACTCTGAACCAGGGCTGCTATGGAGAAGGGAATCCACATTCAGCTTTACAACAGATGCTCCTGCAGATGCTTCTAGTTGTATAGGAGCCATTCAGGTACTGAATTCTATTTCCAACAGAGATTCAACACTGGGAAAGTTGCCATACAACATGAAACATCCCTAGGAAAAATGACCAAAAACCCAAATGCAGATTTGTTGCACTCAGACAAGGGACCCGCTGGTCGCTGTTCCTTAAGCACTGCAACTTTATACTCCTAGTCTTTCCCATTGAAAAGTTTATTGGGTCCTTATCATACGGACTACTTTACCGTGATGACTGCCGCAGCCACGAAGACCGATTCGCCATCCACCCGGACTTCATCTCCAGAGTTGAGTTTCTCCTTCAGTTCCTTGCAAATCTTGGCATTGGCTGAACGCCTGAAGATCCCCCGCGTCGAAGGGCCTTCGTAGTACAGGAGTTGCAGGATATCCTACCAGGAGGAAAAGCAAAGCCGATTCTCAGATGCTGACTATTGCACCTTGTTTCTATCTGTTGCATAAACATCGCATAGACCTGCAAGGGAGATGCTTTACAAGAATGGCTGGTGCCGCACTGCAGAAATAATGCAATTTGACACCGCTTTAACTTCCATGGCTCAATGTTATGGAATCCTAGGATTTGTAATTTAGCCTTTGACACCGCTTTAACTTCCATGGCTCAATGCTAAGGAATTCTGGGCTTTTTGCAGTTTTATGTGATATTTAAACCTTCCCTACCAGACTACAAATCCCAGAATCCCATAGCATTGAGCTGCTGAAGTTAGTGATGTCAAACAGTATTGTTTCTGCAGTGTGGCAGCATCTGTCATGAAACATTTTAGACATTAGTCAGAATCTACTACTATTCCCAGGCAGAGGAAACAGAATGAATCAGTTGCAGAATGGAAGCCAACGTCTAGGTACATCTAGTTGGACCTAACAGTAGGATTCATGCCAAATGTCCCACATTGGATCTACTTGCCATGCAAAATCAGGAATTAAAATTGTCCAAACAAATGTACTGCATGTGCCCTGGCTGAATGTATTTTTTGTTAAAGAGGACTTGACTCAAAACAAGCACCAGCAGCACATAACTCCATGCGCCGAGTTAGATGCAGTGCAACTTCAATGTGAAACCTTGTGAGCCATCAGTCTCTGCATCAGGGCAGAAAGCAAACAGGAAAGCCTATGTGACACCAAATCTGTTTGCTGAGAAGACCGTCTTACCTTAATTGGTTTGGGAAGGCTTCCATCGGGACAAACAGACGTCAGGGAGAGGCCGAATAGCTTCCTGGGGTTGGTTGGGGACTGGGAGGCTGGGCTGCTGGTCGGAGTGCTGCTACTCCTCCGGAGAGCCCAGTCGATCAGGGACTTCTTCCTCTTGATGTGCTTCTGCAGGGTTTCTAAAAAGGGGAGCGGATGTCAGAACCCCAAAAGAGGACAAGGCACCGCAAAAGGCAGGCCATCCAAGAAAAATGTCAGACAAATAAAAGCTCAAAACACTCGTGCAAATATAAATTCATTTCACAGGGTTTATAAACTGCCATTGGCTGAATGCTATGGGATTCTGGGAATTGTTGTTTTGGGGAGCCATTTAGCCTTCTCTGTCAGAGAGCTCTGGTGCCACATCAAACTACAATTCCCAGAACTCCCTAGCACTGAGCCATGCAAGCTGAAATGGTGCCAAACTGGGTTAGTTCTGCCATGTGGACACAGCCTAAGACCTTAATATATTTAGCATAGCATAGCATAGCATAGCATTTACATTACCGCTTATTAATGAACTCAGCACTCTTGAAGTGGTTTACAATCTGTAACCCAATTGCCCCCATTAAGCTGGGTCCTCATTTTACCAACCCACAAAAGGATGGAAGGCTGAGTCAAGCTTGGAGCCCTGGAATCAAACTCACAACTTGTGGCTGCAGTACCACAGTACTTTCTCTGCTGGACCGTGTGTGTGAGGTGGGATGGGGTGGAACGGTGAGTTGTTCATGTTCTGCCTGTTGCATTAGTTTCTTGAAAGATCCACTATTATCTCCCCAGCTTCCCAGTTTTTCAGCTTGCTGCCTTTCAGAAGATGGAAGGAGGCCTTTGGAGGTGCTCCAAGTGACTGGGAGGCAAGGCCTCCGAACACTTACAAACTTCTCGCTCTCCTCCACATGGCTCCTTGCCCTCATCCTCCCCGTCGTTCCTGACCCAGCCATCTCCATCTTTCTGCCCTTGACATGCGTCCTCCCTCCCCCAAAGAAAGCGTGCCAGAAGACCTCAAGCAAATTAAAAACAGATGAAGCAAAACAGATGTCATGCACAAGTTGCAACCAAATGAAAACATAGCCAAAGCAAGCGGTGACATCTTGGGTCTCTATCACACCACACAATAGCACCCTGGGATTTGCAGTTTGGGGAGGCATGAGAGTGCCCTGGCAGAGGATTTAAAATGCCTCCTGGAACTACAAGTCCCAGGATTCCACAGGAGGAAGCCATGGCAGTTCAAGAGGTATCAAACGTCTCTAATTGTGTGGTGTGATAGAGATCTTAGACTGGAAAAGTGGGACGCACTTCCACCCCACTCCTTCCTTCCAAATCAGTTATTTGCATTCACTGGAAATGGGTTTCTCCAACCCGAGAAACTTCAGAAGTGGCATTATTTCAGCCAGAAAAATTGGGTTTTTTTCTGTAATGGGGACATGTCTTTCCCTATCATTATCATCCCAATATAAAATCCCTGCCCAGCTGCTTTTCCATTAAAAGTGGAAGATTTAACAAACCTAGGGAGACCTGTTTTGGCCCTGAGTAAACAAAGCCCTAGGATCAAAGTGGGTCTCCTGCATCACATCTGTTTTGGCCTTGTGTAAACATTTCCTCTTACTGTTCTACTTATGATTTAAGAAAAAGGCATGGCTAACTTCCTCTTTGTGTTTTATGCACACCTAGGTTCCCTTGCACAGGCGGTTGTGCTTTTTTGACCACGGTGTAACATCTCTACTCAGTTGGCATGAGCAGTGCATTGGCCAGCCATCAACCACCACTATTAGCAGAGCAAGGAAAGAAGCCGTTTTGCAAGAGGTCACTAATTTAAATCCCTGCAAATCCACTCATCCGCTCAGGGCTTACCTCTCCGCAGTTGGACTGGAGCATGGGGCCTGGGCTTCAGGATGAACTGGCATTGCCGGTCCCTGGGGAGATGGTCCAGGAGGAAGGTTTCATATTCAGCAGCCAAAAGGAGGTTGTTGTTGGTTCCCTGGAGCTGGTCCATGGAGTCTCGGAGGCAAGCGAGGATAATGCTGAAGGGATACTCATGGCCTGTTGCAATGAGAGACAAGAAGAACGTGTTTGGGGCGTGCATCTCCTGAAAATACTCATCAAGCATGCTCAGTATCCAGTTGTCCTCTGCCTCAAGTATCTATGGAGATTACTGCACAAAGCCCTAGTGATGGAACTGAAGTGGCATTATAGTTTATGATTCCTCTTCTTCTCACACAAACCATTGCAGATCTGTTGTTATGCCATTATTATCGTGCACTTTTGCATTAACAAGAGATACCCATCAATGCAAAATTGTGCAATGATAACGGTACAACGACGGATCAGTTACAGATGAGTGACAACGTTGTGCAAGAAGAGGACTCATGGGTTGTAATTCCACTTCACCTCATGTTGTGATCTCCTGAATCGACAGCTATTCCATGTTAAGTCGAATCATAGAACCATACAGTTGGAATGGGCCTCATTGGCATAGTGGCTTGAGTGTTGGAGTATGACCCTGGAGGCCAGGGTTTGATTCCCAGCATAGCCATGAAACCCACTGGGTGACCTTGGCCAAGTCACACTCTCTCGGCCTCTTGGGAAGGCAATGGCGAACCCCCTTTGGACAAATCCTACCAAGAAAACCCCATGATAGTTTTGCCTTAGGGTTGCCATAAGTCAGAAATGCCTTGAAGGCACACAACAACAACAACATGGGCCATTGAATCCAACTCCTAATTCAAAGTGGGATCTCCAACTAGAGCATCCCAAATGTCCATTGATAGGTTTTGCTAGCGTTTCCCCTGAAGTTGATTAATCCCGAACTGTTCCTATTTCTTCAAGGAAGGAATTGCTCTTACCAAGAAGAGGGTAGGCAGGGCTGTCCCTTCCTGAAAGGACCCAGAGATGGTAGTCACTTGCTCTGCCCTGGGAATGGAGAAGCACAAAGACGGGTGGAGATCAGATTGCGGAAAGAGGCCAATACAGCTGGACGGAGCATGCAAAACAATGGCAAGACATCGGCGCAAGCGGGTGCGCGTGTTGGGAACCAGGGCTCAGGAAGCCAGTGACGGCGAATCCACCCGAAAACAACGGAGTGACAGGCCTCTCTGGCATCCAGAGGAAGGGGAAAGGTTCAGCAGAAGGGAAGGGAAGGAAGCCAGAGAGATACAAATCACAGAGAAAGCTTTACAACCGCCACAGAAAAGGGCTCCAAGGGAAGAGACGCATCTGGGTCAAGCAACAGCCCTCACGTTCAAGGCACACAATCTGTTTTAACACAGAACTGCTATTCACCAACAGCCTCTGCTCAGTTGAACCCCAAACTTTTTGCTTTCAGCAAGCACTTCTTATGTGAAAACAAAAATGTTGCATAAAATTTGCAAATGCACAGACGCATTCTTTTGTTTTGTTGCATTGCTGCTGATCTGGCGCAGCCACTCACAGGAAGTCCCAGCTGTTGCGCTGCCTTCTTGATGACATCATCGGCGACTTCCATGTTGGAGACGCTGAGGAGGGCACTCTAGGCGCAAAGAGTCCAAGACACTTGTATTAAAGCCTGAGGGATATGGACATTGACTATGCAAAACTTGCAAACAGTCCCCCTTAGAAATTACACTTGTGCAACAAAGGTTCTTAAAAGATAACCCTAGGGTTGCTTATGAATAGGTTGAGTTCATAGAACGTAACACACAGTGCCTGAGCATCCATGAATTTACTCTATTTTTAATTATTTTCCTTAATTCAGAGAGAGAGAGAGAGAGAGAGAGAGAGTTCGGTCAGGGAAGCCATGGCCCTCAGTTTGTTAAACCTGAGCATGTTACAGAGGGTCCTAGGTATCCTTTGGGGTTTGGTTCCAAAATCCACAGATGCTCAAGTCCCATTATATATAACAGCTTAGTAAAATTGTGTCCCTTATATAAAATAAGGCACAATTTGTGGAATATATACAGTCAACCCTCCTTAGCTATGGATTCTTTATCTACAGATTCAAGCATCCACAGCTTGAAAATGTTTTTTTTAAAATATAGAACAAAAAAGCAAACCTTGATTTTACCATTTTATATAAGGGACACCATTTTACTTTACCATATAATGGGACTTGAGCATCCACAAATTTTAGTATCCATGGAAGGACCTGGAACCAAACCCCAGAGGATACCAAGGGCCCACTATAGATAGTTTAGATAGATAAATGATAGGTAGATAAATAGATATGCACATTTGCGGCTTTGACTTTTGGAAGGAAGGTGGGGTATAAATAAATAAGACAACCATAAGCATAATGTCCCTATCCAGCTGTTCTCCACATCCTTTACTCACAGAGGAGCTGTTTTCGCTGTCCATCAAGAAGACCTGCATGGGCAGAGTTTTGGGATACTCCGTCTGCTTTGCTTCTTCAATGTGCCTGCAATTGAGAAGCTTGTTTTAGGATAAGAAATTCGGGAGTATAGAGAGTGGCAAATATCATTGGGATGAGTTGAAGAGATGCATTTTAATAGCGCTTATATATTTCGCCTTAGGGTTGCAGCAAGTTGGAAATGACTTGGGAGGCACATGACACAACAACAAATAAATATTAGCTATATAACTTATTATTAATAAGTATACGATGCCCTAAAGGCACCAGATCTGTCGGATTGTGGAAGCTAAGCTGGGTCAGGCCTGGTTAATACTTGAATGGGGGATCATCAAAGAATACCAGGAGTTGTAGGCAATATTTCAGAGGAAGGAACTGGCAAAACCACCTTTGAGGACTCCTTGCCTAGGAAACCATGAACTTAATGGGGTCTCCATAAGTCAATGGGAGACTCAAAGAAGGCATACATAGCCAGACAACCCTCATGGCATCGTGCTGGAATTAAATAGCTACAATAATTGAAGCAAATTCAATACTAAAATCCCATTTAAAAGATTAAAATGCTTAGCCATGGAAATCTACTTGATGATCTTGAGTAAGTCAGACTGTAGATACCTAAGTTGGATTTGTGAATGCATCGCAGTTCAGATATCTTCTGCTCAAGTTCTCCTTTGACATTCCTTCATTCCCCAAAAAGGATGCTACAAATTTGTTGCTTTGGGGGAAATGAGTAACGCAACGGACCCTTTGAAAACCGGAGAGACAAAAGAAACCATCTCTTACCATTGCAGAGTTGACAGCCATTTTTCCTTCACTTCAGGAGAGCTGAAAATGAGAAATGCAACAGTAAAGGTAGGGCAATATAAAATGGAAACACCATCACAGATAGCCTAGTTATTGTACTATCAATCACGGTTACCTCCAGCCAAGGCCTTGAACGAAAGGCAGAGCCCCTTCCTGGCTCCTATGCTATTTTAGGGGAAATGCTCTTAGCGTCGTCGCTGAGCCTTGAGGTTTCCTGGAAAGGCTGAGAGAGGCTCCGATAAGCCGTTCTCCCGCTGCTCTGAAGTTTTGGTATTCTAAGAATATTTTCTACATCTGGGACAGACCTTTATGCAACGTTTCCTCCGCTGCGCTTTCCTGGCCTTACGGTTCCTAGAAACCATTTGCCCGAGGGTAACCTAAATGCGATGTCCAGGAAACGGTACCCGCGCCAAGGTTTGCATAAACAGCCATCGACTGGAAAGGCAAAGGTCTGTGGCTAGGATGCTTTGTATCCTGGAGTGTGTGATGGACAATGGTCAGCGCTGAATTCGATGTAGCCCAATGGCCGCTCACAGCCAATGGTCATTACCTGCAAGTGACCACGTAGTTGGCGGTGGGCCAGCCGATGACAAAGGACGTCTCCGGGTTCATCTTTTTCTCCGAAACGTCTCCGAGGCAGGAGCTGGTCCACACCTCACTCAGGGGGACTTGCTTCTTGAGTTTCAAGCTAGAAGAAGACCTGGGGGTCAATAAACCAGAGATGGCTTGTTTTAAGGCAGGCATTTGAGAAGGAAAATGAGGCATCAGGGGTTCAACTCTGCACCTCCGTATTCCATCCTTTTCGTGCGCTCAGCCACAGCATCTGATGCATATCCAGCACACTTGTTGTGCTCCAGAGAGCCCCAATGCACATTGTTGCCCCATTGAGCATCAGGCTATGGCAAATAGGTCATTTCATTGGCCGCCATTGTGCAATGGGTGCCCTACCTTGTAAGATCTCAGTAGCCCCAAAGTGAATACAGACATTGCAAACCTACTCAGTTCAATTTTGCACATACTTAAGACCATTTAGAAGGCCAGTGTGGTGCAATGGTTTGGGTGCTGGACTAAGGCACTGGGAGTCCAGGGTTCAAGTCCCAGCTCAGCCACATAAACTCACTGGGTCATCACTGGATGATCTTGGACAGTTCACACACTCTCAGCCTCAGATGGCAATAGCAAACACCATCTAAAGAAACTTGCCAAGAAAAACCTATGATAGGTTTGCCTTAGGGTCGCCATAAATTGGAAATGATTTGAAGGCATGCAACAACAAAGGCAAAAGTCCCAAGCAGAACGCTAGCCCTGGCATTTTGCACAAGGACCACGGGATATTGTGACACATGAGAGTCCCCCAGAGAGGTCTGGTGCTTTACGAAAGAGGCGCCAACCTTGATATGGTTTTATCCCAGACCAGCAAATTTCACTTAGATAAATATTGCAGACGTCTTTCCCTCCGCTCTCTCTTGCGTCCTTTTTGCTCTCGTTCCATCGGAGTGTTTACCGCACTGTAAACATCTCTTATTAAGAAACTGGAATGTGTGCAAATTCATTCATTTCTATTTATTTATTGTAACTTTTTGTTGTTGTTGTTAATCATTCCGTTCCTCTTTGGGAAGAGCCTGGGGCAGATGACAGGACATTAGAAAACCATTTCTAAAGTAAACACAACAGAGAATCGTCATTGTTGTTGTTAAGTGCCTTTGAGCCGACGCAGACCGATGGTGACCCTCTCCTAAGGTTTTCCTGGCCAGATTCAATGGAGGTTTGTCATTATCCTCCTAGTCTCCTGGAGTCCTAGTCAAATAATTAAACACCAGATTGGCTTTTGAGATTTATTCAGGGAGGGTTTACTACCACCTTCCTCTGAGGCTGAGAGAGTGTGACTTGCCCAAAGTAACCCAGGGCTGAGCAGGGATTTGAACCCTGGTCTCCTAGAGTCCTAGTCCAGGACTTAAACCACTATATTCCACTGGCTTTGAATAAATCTCTGCTTAGAGCAATGCTGTTATAGGGTTTTCCTGGTAAGATTTATTCAGGTGGGGTTAGCCTTCCCTCTTAGGAAAGAGCCTCCTAAGGTTTCAAGGGCTAAGCGAGGATTTGAACCATGGTCTCCTAGGCTCCTATTCCAACACTCAAACCACTGCACCATGCTGTCTCTTTCCAGATTCATGAGATCAGAGAATCAGAGAATTCAATGGGACCCCAAGAAAGAACCAGACAAACCCCGTGCAAGAATCCAGCGCTAGACTTGGACTTGAAGGCACATAAGAACATGAGCAATGCTTCTTTCTCTGAATCCAAATAGAGGGTTGAGAATTGCAAGGGCTGCACACTGGTGCACAGTTATGGGCACAAATGGGCACACAGGCACTTACTTGGACTTGGCCACAACAAGCACGTCGCTGAAGAGGAGCAAATGCCGTTCTTGCGTCTGTAGTCCCAAGGTGAGCTGGATGCGTTCGTCCAAAATGAAGACGGAATTTGGGTTCCCAAAGGCGCCGGTGGATAAGCCATTGTCAGGCTGGGAAGCGGAAAGAGTAATCTCTCTGCTGCGGGAAAAGAGAAATGGTCAGATCAATTCCTTTGGCCATGAAAGTCTCTGAATTAATCGCTTTGCTCTAAACTTGTGGGAGAGCATCTTCTAAGCAGTAGCTTTTGAATAGCCCCTCTAAAGCCAGCCTTGGTTCTAATCCAGTGGTTCCCAGACTTTGGTCCTCCAGGTCTTTTGGTCTTTATTTCCCAGAAGTCCTTGCCACCATGGCCCACGTTGAGGAATGCTGGGAGATGAAGTCCAAAACATCTGGAAGGCCAACGTTTGGGAACCACTGGTCCGATCTGTACTGCAGAATTAATCCAGTTTGACACTGCTTCAACAGCCATAGTTCAGTGTTATGCAATTTTTGGAATGGTAGTTTTTGAGAGACATTTAGCCTTCCTTGTCAGAGAGCTCTGGTGCCACAACAAACTACAGATCCCAGGATTCCCTAGCATGGAGCCATGGCGGTTAAAGTGGTGTCAAACTGGATCATTCTGCAGTGCGGATGGAGCCCAGACTTCTCTAATGCTGTTTTGCTCTTGATCTTCAGTTGACAGAAGAGGAAGCAAAAACCACCACAATGAAATGCAAGCAATGCCACAACAAACCCAAAGGGCTGTTCTGACATAAGAAATGTTCAAGATCCTCCTTGCCTTCCAACGAACAAATTTCCCCCTGCATCCAAATAAAGCCAAGAATTTGTTCCTCTTGTTTGGGAAAAAAGAGTGTAAATCTAAGGAAAGAGATTTGGGGGGGGGGACTTTTTTAAACACCAAGAATATCTCTCCATCCATTTAACATCCCTGGCACCCGCTCAAACCATTTCCCCAAAAGCAAAGCCATTAAACACGGCGATAAATGAAAAACGGTGCTCTTGTAAAAAAAACTTGTTTGGTTCTAAGTGTAAATCATTTAAGTTTTATCTTGGGATTATTATTTTTCTAAAGAAACACACAAAATATTTAGTTCAATTAAACAAACTGCCAAGAAATATTATTTACGAGGACGTTTTTTTGGAACTGGAGAACGAATGAGTGTGGCTTTCTTTTATGCATCATCTCACAGTGGGATGGAAAGGAAAGAGCCAAAGTTGTTGGACGTAACGCTCTAATGCAAAATCCAAAAGACCGATGAGATGCCAGCCAAGATACCACAGTGCTAACATTTCAAGCTGGGACACATGTTTCAGAGTGTGGCCAAGTGGCAAAAAATTGTTAATGTGGAAGAACACACAAATTTGGAGAGGCTGCAACAGGTTGCTTTTGCCGGAGTTTCCTGGGATGGTCAAGACTGTGTATCCTCTCCTTTCTTCTTTTCTTCTCATGCTGAGTGCAAACTAGGTTTGCACTTTGAAATCAGTTTGCAGCAACTGAAGTAAGCTGTGACCCAAAGGAAAAAGTGGGATGAGGAGAAGAGAGAAAAGCAGCCAGGAAAGTGGGATGGCAGAGGGTTAATGGGGACTGTCCTGGCCAAACTGGGACATTGGAAAGGTATTCCAAGGCAGAAAAATCTAGGGCTGCTTTCACATGATACACTATGCAAAGAGATCTTGTAGCCCCTTTGAGACTAACTGAAAGAAAGAAGTCAGAAGCATGAGCTTTCCTTGACTTAAGCCTACTTCCTCAGATCACTTGGGCAGATGATTCTACGTACTAACATGGCTGTATCTTTGAATTTCACATGATGCGGTTATAACACTTTGATGGCATCTTCCCTGGCTTCATCCTATGAAATCCTAGGGCTTAGGGAGGGGCATTTAATGCCTCCCCAAACTGCACTGAACATTAACTCTGTAGAATTAAAGTGGTATCAAAGTGTTATAATGGTGTGGTATGAGAAAAACCAAGTGGTGCAAACATAATCAGCAAAGAGGTATGTTAAGGGTGCAACCCTACTATAAATTTACGTTGCTTGTGAGGCCTTAAGGTTTGGAATGAGCCTCCAGTACACAGTTAGAACAGTTTGACTTCACTTGAAAGGCCACGGCTCCACCTTATCAACTCCTGGGATTTGGAGTTTTGGTGAGGGACTTTGACTTCCCCACTAGAGAGGCATTGCATGCTTTCCCCTGAAGCAGAGCCTAGGGAAACCCAAGCACCAAACTACAAATCCCAGGATCCCTTGGGATGGGAACGTTTGCATTCAAAGTGGCATGAATGCAGAGAGAAAAAACAGGGATTACACTGAACAAAGGAACGAATGATGGAACAATGGAAGGGATGAATGAATGCTGCAACTGTTTGGTGTTAGATACACTCTGAATCGCGTGCCACAGCTATCCCCCCCCCCAGATGGGATCAAGCACATTGGATAGTTCTTTCAAGTTTGGACTAAAACCCAGAGTGGATTCTTTTTCTTGTTAAGGCACACGCATTTATATGGGGGCTTCCACTGTCCACAACTGGGCTGTTTCTGCGGAGATTGCAAAGGTAGGACCAGATGAACTTTGCAACTAAAGACAGTGAGAGAGGCCATGGAAATGATTCATGGTTCTGGCAGGCCTCCATAGGGGAAGGTGGAGCAGGCGGACGCTCTGACCCAGATTGAGGAGAAAGGCATTTTGCCACAGAGGAAAGGCCTCTTCCTCCTTCCCTGGGACCCAGAAGTTGTCTCCAGGACAGGAAGGAGAAACCCCTGACACTTCCTCCTTTCTCTCCTCCGACTGAATTTCCTCTCCAGCGCATCCTACAAACTCTCCCCATCTCCCATTCTCTGATAAGGACCCATAATCCCACTTCCCTGGAGGTTCAAAAGCCAACACAAAAATGATTTCCAATCCTTCTGCGTCCATAAAAAGCAATTGGCCTCGTACACGAGGTCCAATATTTGCCATCAGTGTTTGTGTGTGTGTTTAATTGGGGACATTGCTTCCTATTCAATGTCAAAATCTGAATCCATATTAAAGATTACAGCATAACAACCCAGAAATGGCAAGATAAGACTTTCAAAATGTGATAAAAAGAATAGCGCAGGGCTCAATCATTGTGTTCCCAAACTGATTTCCTTCCCCTGCATTACGTTGCTTTTGAAATGTAACTGCCACACTCTCCTTGCCAGGCCCCAAACTCAACACTGGCATCCTCTCAGCTCCAGACTTGGAGGGAAGATAGTAATTCAAGTTCCCACCACCCAAAAATAAATCCCGTTTGCTATTCTGACCCATGCATCCCTTGCCCTGCAAGCAGGAAGGGTTATGACCGAAACCCACTTACCTGGAATGATATTTGGACTTGCTGAGGGCTCTGCTGATGGCGGCAGAAGTGGAGCGTCTCCTTTGGATGATGGGCTTCATTTTCTGTATGAGAAAAGGGATAGCTATGTCACCAACACATCCACCTCCGCATTGCTCAGAGCCAAAGTTACCTTAGCATGGTATGGATGTGGCACAGGGCTAAGACTAAGACTAAGACTGCTGGTAAGAAGTCCTATTCAGTGGCTGATGGAGATTCCCATGTCAATGGGAAGGTGAACCCACTCTGGGCTTTGGACCAAACTTTAGAAGAACCATCCAAGGTGCCAAACCTATCTGAACCCTTTGTGTGTGTGTTTGTCCTTTCAAATCACCTACGGACTTATGGTGACCCCATGAATTTCAGGGTGTTTTCTTAGGCAAGGAACATCTTCTGCCTCGTTCCCACTATCTTTTAAACCGGATTGGTTTGAACCGGTTTAAATGACCCTGGTTTGCACTTGAGCCAAATCGCTGAAGCTAGACCAATTTAATGTGCGTCTTTTTTGATGCTGATATTTTCCCGCATCTTTTTGGATAAATCGATTCTGCACAAGTGTGAACCAGATGCGGATCGGAATCAGTTTAAATTTGCCCTTTGGCCGGCTGGAGCGGGTCCACTTTGAATCGATTCATTTGTCAATGTGAACCACAAATGGGTTATTTTATTTTATTTTGCAGCAAGAAAATGCAATCAGGGCGAACGTAGCGTAAACCATGTTTTCCGCTGCCAAACCGCTCCATCGATTTGGATCGCAAAGTGGTTTATTTGTAAGTAGGAATGCATCCTTGGATAGTGCTAAACTTTAGAAGAACTATCCAAAGTCCTGAACTTACCTGCCCCTTCTGTGTAGATGTGTGTTTGTGGATGAGGCTTCAAGTTACCTGTCGACTTATGAATCTTAGAGTATTGTCTTATGCAATGAACACCTTGGATAGCTATAAACGTTAGGGGAAATATCCAAAGTGCTGGTCTTAACTCAACATCTTGGATGTCTCCTTTAAAGTTCAAACCTGAAGCAAATCCACGCGTCAAACATGGTTCTATACAGAAATGATGCAAAAATGTTGGTTGTGCCATTTTGTTTGTGTGTGCAAACATTCCCCCTCCCCAAATTGGAAAAACATCATAAGAGGTCCTTTGAAAGCACAAATATGCTGTAGTAATATTGCCCAAAGGGTCCATTTCCCAGCACCGTTCAAACTGTTGTTTTTGACCTATAAAGCCCTATATGGCTTGTGTTCAGACTCTTTGAAGGACCATATCTCCCTGAATGAAACCCATTTCTGGATTTGATTATTCGCGGATTTGATGAATACTGTATGTTCTCCCTAGGAATCTCTAGGTCCTCCAGTGCAACTCTATGGTCAACTTTAACTAAAAGTTGCACTGAAAGACCTAGAGATTCCCAGAGAGAACACTTCTCTAGACATTTGTAACTCCTCTGGCGCAACTCTATGGTCAGTTTTTCCATATTCACAGGGGTGTTGTGCCTTTAACCCTAGTGAATATGGAGCGACAAGGGTATATCTGCAGAGACCTGTGCCTATAAATCAGGCTTGCTTCATGAACCTCTTCCAAACCTGAGGACCAAACCTGATCACCAGGGCCTTCTGGGTGTTTCCCATCCAAGTGCCATCCTCTCTCCTTGCAATTCAACACTGGCTTTCCATTGCTCTCCACTGACTGGGATTTGTCCCCGTCCCTCCTATGTGCCAAAGGATGAGAAATCAACCACTGTCCAAGCCCATGGGAAACAATTTGCACTGGGAAAGACGAGCGTTGAAGTGGGGAATCATAAAGTGCAGCAGGCATTCATAAAAGCAAAGTCTACAAGGCGGGTTACGCTCAGAGGAAAACACCCACATTTTCAATATGCATCCGCATGGTTGCTCATGCAAGATCATGGAAAGACATTTCTCTACATATGTGTTCAATAAAATCATGGGACCTTTTTTTGGGTTGCCTCCCTATAATAACAAGTTGGGTGCGGAGCTCATTTTAAACCCCCCCCCCCCGAGCCACGTTTTGACCACTGGTTTCTTTATAGGGGGAGTCAACCGTTCTGATGTCATTCTCCCATGGACTGAGAGGGAAATGCTGACTTCCTCCATGCCCTTTTCTTCCATTTCCCCCTCCTCCTGTTTCCAATGATCTAACTGCGTCAGAAACCAGCATGGCATGGTGGCTTGAGGGTTTGGACCAGGACACTGGGAGAAAAGGACTCAGCCATGTAAACCCAATGGATGCCTTAGGGCAAGTCACACACTCCAGATTCGGGGCTAGATAAACACGTAAGTGTATCATACAGATTGGTGCACATTTTTGCACATTTGCATCAACGATCTTCACTTTACTGTGCAAACCTGCATCTATATGTATCTGCTTGCTCTCCCTCTGCCAAAAATGTGCAGCCATGCAAATCCATGCAAAGCACATGTGTGATAATGTGCGTTTGTGTGGATTTCTGCAGATACAGTGGTAAAAACTGGGAAGCCTTTTTCCAGGGAGTTGAAGAGTTTTTTGGGGGGCTGCACAAAAAGCCTAAACTCCTGCGAATCATGCATGAATAGATCACAGTAAATAAATAAATTAGCTTCCAAAATCAGACAAGATTGAAGACAGGAAGAAGCAAACTTATACTGAGTTAGATTACTGTTCTATGTAGGGTTAGTATTGTCACCTTGTAGGCTACTATTGGCAGCAAGTGTCTGTGCAGAGTTTCATGCAGGATCCCTTACTAGCCTTACCTGCAGATCCCTGGTCTTCCCTCTTGGCGGTCTCCCATCCAACTACTCTCCATCCCTGACCTTGCTCAGCTTCAGATGTGTACAGGAGGTGGTCAATAAGCAAAGGGCCCTTGGTGCACTTGTGTTTCTCAGCACAGGCTTTGGATATTCACTCTCTGAATGATGCCCGGCGCTTGCAACCAGAGAGGGCTAGGCTCCCTTCTCCTCTTCCCCTATTTGGGTCATATGTGCAAAAGCATCCTGTTTGCCTCACTACTGGCACCAAAGAGGAGGACGTGCCCTGGTTTAAGAAAATACCATAAATCATTGCCAGGGTCTGCAATGTTCTCTGAAAGCATGGCTGTCCATCTGGGAAGCGTTTATCTCTCTCTTTCTCGGAAACGTCCTGTCTCTCTGCTTAGGTCAAGGGAACCCAGGGGGACTCCAAGGCCCATCCATCAATCCATCGATCCATCCAAGCATCTCCACGCTTCATGGCTCCCATCCCCATCAGACCCAGGGACAAGAAGGAACTGTTCGGTAGGGAAAAGTTCCCCTTGTTCCTCATCCCTGGAGCTTCTCACATGGAGAGCCGGTGCCCCTTCCTTCTCCGTTGCCACAGAGACAGATCCACGTTTACTCAAACAGACTTCCCAAGCCCTCCAAAGGCTTGCAACACCCTGCGCCGTGTTTGTGCGTTACTCATCCTAAAGCTGCCAATCGGGGCTTTGTGTTTCTTGGCATGGGAGAAAACCCAGAGCCAAACGGCCTCATTCCAAACCCATGTATGGCCTGACGCTATCAGCCCTCGGCCCCGAGAAAATGGGGGCAGGGTTCCTTCTTCACCCTGGCTTTGGCACCCGCTCCTCTGTTATTGTCCAGACCAAGCACTTGAAAAGGAAAGAGCCCAAGCACATACACTGTATACACAAAACACAAACCCACGCCTCCAGCACACCTGGCCGGCTCAGGACGGCACAAGTGTTCCCTTTCGGACATTATGGGGACAAAACAGATGTCAAATGAGGGCTTCCCGAAAACCTGGGTTGGTTAGCACATTCCTGGGTAGTTTGAGGCATCTTTGCAAAATGATCACAGAGTTTGCAAGGAGGAGGAGGTTGCATCCATCACTGAGGTCTCTGTTTAAAGAGTTCCCAAGAAGTCATGGCAGGATTTGAAGGCAAGAAAATAAATGTTTCTCATTAAAGAAAGAAAAAAATCCAACAGCAACTGAAATAGGTCATTACAACGGCCAGAATCTGACTAATGTGTAACTTTGTGTATGATGTGTATGCATCTTCAAGTTCTCTTATGGCAATTTATGGCGACTCCATGGGTTTTTTCACAGCATTTTCTTAGGCAAGGAATCCTCACTTGCCATTTCCTTCCTCTCAAATATAACCTGCCACACCTGGTATTCACTGATGGTCTCTCATCCAAATACTAACCAGGGCTGACCTTGTTTTGCTTGATCAAACAGGATCTTCCACCTTTGGGATATCTAAGCTCACAATTCCCTTCAAGTTGCCTCTTGAAGTATGACAGCCTCATGCATTTGATAAGGTTTTCGTAGACCAGGAATATTCAGGGGTGGTTTGCCATTCGCCTTTCTCTGAAATACAGTCTCCAGCACCTGGCCTCCCACCCAAGTTCTATCCAGGGCTAACCCACCTTAGCATCCAGGATCAGGTGAGATCTCATGCCTTTAAGATATTTAATTATAGTCTATAAGTGGAGTTCCAGAAGTGTAATGGTCTTACATGGGCCTCAGTCCCAACTAGCCACTGAACCCATTGGATTTGCTTAAATGTGTCAACTCAACATTCAACAATGGATCCAATGGGTTTACTCCAGTTGGAGTTAACCCAAGGATTGCAGCCCTGCAGCTGCACATGTTTGGATGGTGCACAATGATGCATCAATGCCTACAATGTACCTCTTGACCCCCTGAGGTTGCATCCTTCCTCAATGCGCAAGGGGACAAGAGCATCAACACCAATGGGTCCTCCATTTTGGTATTATCCTTAATATTGCCGAGAATTGTCTTTTAGCAAATCTGATCACCACCAACCTGAGAACTCACTTCCCAAGACTTGCTGAGGAGAAGCGCTCCTTTCTCTTGGTCCTTTCTGGCCAGTTGGCAACCGTGAGAAAAGCAGAGGCACTTGCTTTATTTCAAGCCCTCCTTCGGCTTCTCTTTGAGCCCTAAAACACTTATAAAAGGAACTTGGCTGCCAAAGGAGGATGGCAGGAGCGCTCTCATCCAGAGGCACAAACCGAAGCTTAAACTGAAGGAGAGGAGCTGTAAATATTTATCTCAGCTACTTTAGACTAATTCCTCTCCGTTTGGCCGTTTCTGCTAATTCTTTTTCTCCATGTTTCTGGAAACATGCAGAGTTCCAAAGCTCTAAATCATTTTGGAAAGACATGGCTTTAAGAGACAGTCTTCCTTCTCCCTTCCAAGAAATGGGAGATGGATTGTTTATTTTCAAATGTCTCCCTTTATTCTTTCTTCATGTTCTTCTCCTCCACCAACAAGACCACTATTTTTTTCTTTCCTACTGGGAACTCCAGTAAAGGGATGGAGTTACTGGGAAACCCAGCCAACGTTAGGTTTTTAACCCATCCTGATCTCTTTCTTCCCTTGGCTTCCCAAAAACTATTTGTGCCCGAAAGGTTATCCTCTGGATTTCTTATGGGTCAATGGGTTTGGGAGAAACAAGAAGTCAGATAAGAGCTACAAAGATATGCCTTCCAAAGGGCAAAGGCCTTGAAATGATAGATAGATAGATAGATAGATAGATAGATAGATAGATAGATAGATAGAT